>NW_025279583.1:0-1231 GCF_018294505.1 Triticum aestivum
GAATTAATTCCTTTGTCATTACATGAATCTGCAACAACAAAACACGTCACACCTCTTTTGAAGTATGCATGATAAATAAATTTTCATAGAATTTCTTCTTTCAAGAAATGAATTTTTGTCATGTGGTTCCTCTAGTCTTTCAGTTGTTTGTGTGTGATATAAAATAGTCCATCTCTTTTTCTATGTGAAATACTTCCTATTAGTAAAACACTGAAAATTGCATCTCTTCTATTAGTAACTATACTAAGAATTTGCGTTCATGCACCCAGTGAAAATATATAGTGCACGTACGTACCGGGCTTCGTATAACAATCGATGTGTTGGCACCATGGGTCGCAAGGTCATAAGCAATTTCCATCCCGGAGTTGCCAGATCCAACGACCAATACATTCTTGCCAGAGTAGCTCTTGCCTGACTTGTAGCTTGAGGAGTGGATAACATCACCTGGAAAGTTTTCCAGTCCAGGGAACATTGGAATATTCTCTGCACTATTCTCACCACTTGCCACAACAAGAAACTTCGCCATGAACTTGACTGTGGTGCACTTTGACATGTCCTTTGCCACAATGGACCAACATTTTTCATCATTGTCATATGTGGATGACTCCACGCTGGTGAGATACTTTGGTTGAATGTTGAAACGCTGAACATAGTGATCCAAGTACTTCACAAACAAGGTTTTTGGTATGTATGTTGGTGCATCTACAGGGTATGACATGTGTGGCAACTCATAGAACTCCTTTGCGAGATGCAGCTTTAGACGATCATACGCGCGGTTGCGCCAGAGTGACGCGCTACAGCTCTCGCGCTCGACGATGGCATAAGGAATTGAGAATTGGCTAAGGCATGCTGCCGTTGCGAGGCCTGCTGGCCCAGCACCAACAATCAACACTGTAACACCCTCCATTTCAAAGAGAAGACTTGACAAAGTTGTTGGATAAGTTCGGTGGTAGTCCAATGTTTGTGTGTTTGCTCGATGAACTTTGGAGGACATGCTCGTGTATGGGGGCATATATATACTGGCATCCTTCATGGGCCAATCAGTTTTATGGATTGAGGGATGAAAAAGGTAAATATTTATTGAGGCCTAATCCTAGTGTGTAGGAGTATTTCCATCTAAAAATGGAGCCGTTGTTGGTTGTGAAAGCGTGTACTGATACAAAATAGGTAGGAAACACACCGTTGATCGATTGTTGGTATTGGAAACTTATCGACCATCTTTTTTATGTGT
>NW_025279584.1:0-1231 GCF_018294505.1 Triticum aestivum
GATCCAGGATAAGATGGAAATATCCTGACAGTGCAGAGATACTGGCTTTGATTAAAATCTCGGAATTGCTCTTCGACCGTGTACTCGGGATACCAGCGGTATCCAGCCTCAGTCATTACCCTGACCAACTTAGCAGTATGGCCGGGTACATCTAGGCATCGAGTCAGGCGAACCACTTGATTGAGGTCGCGAGTGGCCATCTGAAAGCACAATCATAATGCAAAGGCATTAGAATTTCTAGCAAAATTTCGGCAGCATGACAGCTGTAAATGCTCAAAAAGGATTTGAGACATTTGACAAAGGATTTCGTACACACTCATCATCATCATATCAAAGTTCTGAAACCATTCTGGCAACATAATGTGGTAGTAGAACTGAACTAGGCTGGTAACCATCAAACTTATAAGGTACTACTGATTAGTAACTCGTGATCCTGATAGAGAGAACAAATCCTAATTCCTTAACCCCCGGTGGAAGAATGGACTGACTCAGATCAGAAAGTCATAAGGTATAAGGAGTAAAAAGAGCCTTACGTTCCAACCCACAAACAATTCCCCTACATATAACTAAAGAATTTCTAGACTCAACATCGACCAGTTTGGCTTGGAGAACCTACAGGCAGTCCGGCTCTGATGCCAACGCTGTCAGGACCCCGACTCGATGTCACATCGATCTAGCTGGTAACACCTCATATCACTTTGCGGCCTCACGCACGGTATCCCCACGGGTGTCGTCTTACCTTTTCCCGGGACCGTTTGCGCGTTTTGGCTCACGTATATGATAGTGTCGCTAGCATCCATATGATAAAGAGCCCGGGCTGACATGACTAGTCGTAAACCCAAAGTGGCACAGACTTACAAGGACAGGCATCCATGACCCAGCTTCGAACGTGTCGGTCATCAGCAAGTGGGTCCGGGCTGTAGCACTGGGCTAACAGGACTCCGGTAAACCGGGCTGTAGCGGGCTAACAGGACTCCGGTACTCAAAGCGTGACATTTCCCCGAAGGGACAGACACAGGAACGAAGAAGGACACATGCCGGCCAGCCTAAGTGTTCCAGAGCAGTAGCAAGCTACCATGGCTCAGCGGTAACACTAGGAGACATTTCCCGGTAAGAGAGGCTACTAAAGATAAACAACTAGATAGTCAGATCCCACACATACCAAGCATTTCAATCATACACACAATATGCTCGATATGTGCAAATACAACGAAGCATCACAACATGACTC
>NW_025279585.1:0-1231 GCF_018294505.1 Triticum aestivum
AAGATCTATAGGGATAGATCAAGACGCCTCATAGGTCTTTCACAAAGCACATATCTTGATAAGATTTTGAAGAAGTTCAAAATGGATCAGTCCAAGAAAGGGTTCTTGCCTGTTTTGCAAGGTGTGAAATTGAGCTCAGCTCAATGTCCGACCACGGCAGCAGAGATAGAAGAGATGAGTGTCATCCCCTATGCCTCAGCCATAGGTTCTATTATGTATGCCATGCTGTGTACCAGACCTGATGTAAACCTTGCCGTAAGTTTGGTAGGAAGGTACCAAAGTAATCCCGGCAAGGAACACTGGACAGCGGTCAAGAATATCCTGAAGTACCTGAAAAGGACTAAGGAAATGTTTCTCGTTTATGGAGGTGACGAAGAGCTCGTCGTAAAAGGTTACGTCGATGCTAGCTTCGACACAGATCTGGATGACTCTAAGTCACAAACCGGATACGTGTATATTTTGAATGGTGGGGCAGTAAGCTGGTGCAGTTGCAAGCAAAGCGTCGTGGCGGGATCTACATGTGAAGCGGAGTACATGGCAGCCTCGGAGGCAGCACATGAAGCAATATGGGTGAAGGAGTTCATCACCGACCTAGGAGTCATACCCAATGCGTCGGGGCCGATCAAGCTCTTCTGTGACAACACTGGAGCTATTGCACTTGCCAAGGAGCCCAGGTTTCACAAGAAGACAAGGCACATCAAGCGTCGCTTCAACTCCATCCGTGAAAATGTTCAAGATGGAGACATAGAGATTTGTAAAGTACATACGGACCTGAATGTAGCATATCCATTGACTAAACCTCTCCCAAGAGCAAAACATGATCAACACCAGAATTCCATGGGTGTTCGATTCATCACAATGTAACTAGATTATTGACTCTAGTGCAAGTGGGAGACTGTTGGAAATATGCCCTAGAGGCAATAATAAAAGCATTATTATTATATTTCTTTGTTCATGATAATTGTCTTTATTCATGCTATAATTGTGTTATCCGGAAATCGTAATACATGTGTGAATAACAGACACCAACATGTCCCTAGTAAGCCTCTAGTTGACTAGCTCGTTGATCAATAGATAGTCATGGTTTCCTGGCTATGGACATTAGATGTCATTGATAACGGGATCACATCATTAGGATAATGATGTGATGGACAAGACCCAATCCTAAACGTAGCACAAGATCGTATAGTTCGTTTGCTAGAGTTTTTGCAATGTCAAAGTATCTCTTCCT
>NW_025279586.1:0-1231 GCF_018294505.1 Triticum aestivum
GCCCTCCGACCCCGTCCGACGCCGCCGTCCGAGCCCGTCCGACGCCACCGTGGCCGTCCCAACGGCGTGCGTCCAAGCACCCCGTCTACTCGCCCACCCACCTCGTGTACTCACCCGCCACATCCGATCGCCGGCCCCGCGGATCGCCGCCCTCCCACCCCGTCCGACGCCGCCGTCCGACCCCGTCAGACACCGCCGTCGCCGTCCCAACGGCGTGCGTCGCCGCATCTCACTATCATCATCCACCCCCCGGACGTGAAGGGCCCGACGTGCCACGCCGCCTCCGCACCACTCTCCCCACCCCCCGTCGCGGATCCTGCCAAACATCCGGCCGGTGGCTCGTCGTGCACGTCGCCGGCTGCTAGATTCAAGGCGGGGACAGCTGCCGTCGTCGAACGCCGGCGACGCCTACACCGCGGGGCAAGGTTTGTCATCTAAACCTAGCGGGCATGATGGATATAAGTTAGGGCTAGTTAAGTGATGAATCTAGAATGTAAATGGAGGCCAGACTTAATTTAAGGAACGCTTATTTATGTCATGACGACATCACACAATATGCACACACCGATGGGCAACCTCAACTATTTGTTTCACACAAGACAAAAAAGTGTTGTTTGAACCATTGCTTTAAGAAAAAATTCATGGTAGCTGTTGGGTTCATGGATTACACGTCTTCCTATTTTTTTGCAAACCAACATGAGTTTTTGTCCTTGTTGTAATCAACACTTCAAATGGTTTGCAGTTCTGTGAGTTTGGCGTGTTGACATGGACGAAGAATCCGCATTCGGGAGGGACGAGAATGGTACTGATAAGGTGACTAAGACCGATAACGATAATTTGAACGAAGATGATGACAGCAGCGACAACGATTCCGTCTCGTCATATGATATCTTACCTCCGGAGGATTTTGATAATAATGAACATGGCGCAAATAGCGAGAACGTAAGTGGCGTATATTTTGTTTTTATTTTTGAATTTGCAAAGTATGGCATGGCTAACTATATATCTTTGTGTACAAATTTACAGGAAGATGTGGATGTTAACAATGTGCAACATAATTGGCAGGAATCATTTGCAGATAACTGGAGCCAGGTTAGTTGTTAGATGTTGTACGTCGATCAATAGTATGATTTAAATGATAGTAATTGACATATATATTTTCAAATGAATGTTGTAGGAGGAGTCAGATGGTCTTGTACTTGATCACGATGAGGGAGAGATTGATATTGAG
>NW_025279587.1:0-1231 GCF_018294505.1 Triticum aestivum
CACCCCTTCCTTGGAGGAGGGGGCAAGGCTGCGCCCTCCCCCTCTCCCTTGGCCCTATATATAGTGGGGAAAAGGAGGAGCAATCATACCTAAGGCCTTTGGTTGCCTCCCTCTCCCTCCCGTGACACATCTCCTCTCCCGTAGGTGCTCGGTGAAGCCCTGCGGGATTGCCACGCTCCTCCACCACCACCACGCCGTTGTGCTGCTGCTGGATGGAGTCTTCCTCAACCTCTCCCTCTCTCCTTGCTGGATCAAGGCGTGGGAGACGTCACCGGGCTGTACGTGTGTTGAACGCGGAGGTGCCGTCCGTTCGGCACTTGATCATCGGTGATCTGAATCACGACGAGTACGACTCCATCAACCCCGTTCACTTGAACGCTTCCGCTTAGCGATCTACAAGGGTATGTAGATGCACTCCCTTTTCTACTCGTTGCTGGTCTCTCCATAGATAGATCTTGGTGTTACGTAGGAAATTTTTTGAATTTCTGCTACATTCCCCAACAGTGGCATCATGAGCTAGGTCTATTGCGTAGATTCTTTGCACGAGTAGAACACAAAGTAGTTGTGGGCGTTGATGTTGTTCAATATGCTTACCGTTACTAGTCCAATCTTGTTTCGACGGTATTGTGGGATGAAGCGGCCCGGACCGACCTTACACGTACTCTTACGTGAGACAGGTTCCACCGATTGACATGCACTTGGTGCATAAGGTGGCTAGCGGGTGCCAGTCTCTCCCACTTTAGTCGGAATGGATTCGATGAAAAGGGTCCTTATAAAGGGTAAATAGCAATTGGCATATCATGTTGTGGTCTTGCGTAGGTAAGAAACGTTCTTGCTAGAAACCCATAGCAGCCACGTAAAACATGCAACAACAATTAGAGGACGTCTAACTTGTTTTTGCAGGGTATGCTATGTGATGTGATATGGCCAGAAGAATGTGATGAATGATATGTGATGTATGAGATTGATCATGTTCTTGTAATAGGATTCACGACTTGCATGTCGATGAGTATGACAACCGGCAGGAGCCATAGGAGTTGTCTTTATTTTTTGTATGACCTGCGTGTCATTGAAGAACGCCATGTAAACTACTTTACTTTATTGCTAAACGCGTTAGTCATAGAAGTAGAAGTAGTCGTTGGCGTGACAACTTCATGAAGACACGATGATGGAGATCATGATGATGGAGATCATGGTGTCATGCCGGTGACGATGATGATCATGGAGCCCC
>NW_025279588.1:0-1231 GCF_018294505.1 Triticum aestivum
AAACGAAGAACAAGCAAGAAACTAAGATTGCAATCTGGATATTGCGAATATAAGATGAAAGCTTTATTGATCAAGGTGGGGTTCTGTGACGCCTTTGTCTGGTCGTTGAACACAAACGAAGTACGCGAAGTTGCAGCTATGGCGAACTTTTAATCTAAACAAAACCCAAAGTCTAAACGATGCCCTAAGGGCTGTATATATGGAGGAAAAGGGGGGAATTTCGTGGCCCTTGGTGGAGGGGTCCGAAATCAACCCTATCTCTTGTTTCCCCACACATACGGACTCTAAAAATAGCCTATACTTATGTATTTCGAAATTACATGGGCCTGGCCCAATAATAAGGTGACGCAGCACCTAAAATAGCCTCGGGACGAAATTTATGAAGTGGCATCTTGTATATTTCGTCCAAGGCTTCATGCACCCATTATGGTGGCTTCAAAGTCCTGAAATCATCACTTGTAACTCCGTTCTTGTTCCCCTTGCGCATGACATCATCTCCATGCTTGTTCTTGCTCCAATGTTCATCCTTCTCCAAGCTAGACCCTTCATTTGTAAGCAAAACAAATGTATCCAATTTAGGCAGCATCATATTCTCATGAACATTAGAATCATTACCAAGAAACGAAAGTACCTGGTAATTTAGTTAGCGTGCACGAGCTCTAGTAATTGGTCCAGTATGTATAGCAGCAGGGGCTGTGGGTGTAACAATTGTATTGATGTTGATAGAGGCAAAGGTGTCCCGTCTTTGATGAGATGGTGGATTTCGCTTTGGTGGAAGTCGACTTTGACGATCCGACTACGAACGTGCGAGGACGTCGCGCCTTAGCAATCGCTAAACCAACTCCGAGAGGTTATTGACCACGCCGGAGCACGATCAACCTGACCACGAGGGTCTGTTTCCTGCGAGCAAACGAAGAACAAGCAAGAAACTAAGATTGCAATCTGGATATTGCGAATATAAGATGAAAGCTTTATTGATCAAGGTGGGGTTCTGTGACGCCTTTGTCTGGTCGTTGAACACAAACGAAGTACGCGAAGTTGCAGCTATGGCGAACTTTTAATCTAAACAAAACCCAAAGTCTAAACGATGCCCTAAGGGCTGTATATATGGAGGAAGAGGGGGGAATTTCGTGGCCCTTGGTGGAGGGGTCCGAAATCAACCCTATCTCTTGTTTCCCCACACATACGGACTCTAAAAATAGCCTATACTTATGTATTTCGAAATTACATG
>NW_025279589.1:0-1231 GCF_018294505.1 Triticum aestivum
TACGTGTCGGTCATCAACAATCGCAGTTTGGGCTGATTCTGGCCCGATTCTTGGAATATTACTCACCATTTTGGGGTCCCAAAGCGATTTGCATAGTTGCTGAACCCCAAGGTGCGCTTACGTGTCGGTCATCAACACTCACAGTTTTGGCCGATTCTGGCCCGTCTCTTGGACTATCACTCATTGTTTTGCGGTCCCAGAGTGATTTCCACAACTGACGAACCCCAGGGTGCGTTTACGTGTCGGTTATCAACACTCGCAATTTTGGCCAATTCTGGTTCATTTCATGCACTATTACTCACCGTTTTGTGGTCCTAGAGCGATTTCCACGATTGACGATCCCTCGGGTGCATTTATGTCTCGGTCATCAACACTCGCAGTTCTGGCCTACTCTGCCCCGTTTCATGGACTATTACTCATTGTTTTTGGGTCCCGGAGCGATTTGCACGATTGACGCACCCCGGGGTGCGTTTATGTGTTGTCCACCAGCAATCTTAGTTTTGTTCGATTGTGGGCTCTTCCATGGACTATTACTCACCATTTTGGGGTCCCAGAGCTATTTCCGCGATTGACAATCCCGAAGGTGCGTTTACGTGTCCGTCGTTAGCACTTGCAATTTTGGCCGATTCTTGCCTGTTTCGTGGACTATTACTCACCGTTTTGGGGTCCGAAAGTGATTTCCATGGTTGTTGAACCCTAAGGTGCGCTTACATGTCGGTCATGAACAATCGCAGTTTGGGCTGATTCTGGCCCGATTCTTGGAATATTACTCACCATTTTGGGGTCCCAAAGCGATTTGCATAGTTGTTGAACCCCAAGGTGCGCTTACGTGTCGGTCATCAACACTCACAGTTTTGGCCGATTCTGGCCTGTCTCTTGGACTATCACTCATTGTTTTGGGGTCCCAGAGTGATTTCCACAACTGACGAACCCCAGGGTGCGTTTACGTGTCGGTTATCAACACTCGCAATTTTGGCCAATTCTGGTTCATTTCATGCACTATTACTCATCGTTTTGTGGTCCTAGAGCGATTTCCACGATTGACGATCCCTCGGGTGCATTTATGTCTCGGTCATCAACACTCGCAGTTCTGGCCGACTCTGCCCCGTTTCATGGACTATTACTCATTGTTTTGGGGTCCCGGAGCGATTTCCATGATTGACGCACCCCGGGGTGCGTTTATGTGTTGTCCACCAGCAATCTTAGTTTTGTTCGATTGTGGGCTCTTCCA
>NW_025279590.1:0-1231 GCF_018294505.1 Triticum aestivum
TACCTACCGCATCACAGCCCACCCCTACGGTCAGCGCTGTCCACGGCCTCCAGTAAGCTACAAACACCAGAAACTACTTGCAACTCCTGGACAGAGAGCTAGGGTGAATAAGAAGTCGAGCGGGGTCATATTTCAGGGCCCAATGTATGGTAGTAACTGAATCATGGATCACAAACACAGAACTCAGTTCCTGAGGACGGCTACAATGAGACAACCCACCATGTACTCCTACATGGCCTCTCACCGCTACCTTTACCAAATCGTGTTCACACACTTAGCTCACACACAGTAGGACATGTTCACACGCCTCTGATTCATCCCCGATGAATCAGACCTGACTCAACTCTAAGTAGTAGCAGGCATGACAAACAAGCATGAATGAGTAGGCACAACAGGGCTCAAACAACTCCTACTCATGCTAGTGGGTTTCATCTATTTACTGTGGCAATGACAGGTCATGCAGAGGATAAAGGGGTTCAGCTACCGCAGCAAGTAACAGATGAATCGTTGTTGTCCTAATGCAGTAAAAGAGAGCAGGAGCGAGAGAGTGGGATTGTATCGGAATGAACAAGGGGGTTTTGCTTGCCTGGCACTTCTGAAGATAGCATTGAGTCTCCATCAGTGTCAACGATCGCATCATCGGTATCACGTCTATCGAGAGGGGACAAATACCGGCAACACAAAAAGGAACACAATCAATGCAATGCACAATATGATGCATGATCATGACATGGCAATATGAATGTGTTTTGAGCTAATGCAACTAACAACAGATTAAATGAAGTTGGTTTGAATATCAAATTCAAATTCAAACTCCATATGTGATTATTCAAATGTCATTCACTTCATTTGCCCTAAACAGTAGTGATCAGTTGTTCTAACAAGCATGAAAATGGTACAGATGGATTCCTTGAATTTTTCTGATAATTTTACATATATAAATTATTTAATTTGGAGTTACGGTTAATTTTCTATGATTTTTAGAAGTTTAAACAATTTTCTGGAATTTTCTGATTTATTTTAAATCCAGAAAATCATTTAATGCGTCAGCATGACATCACCTTGACGTCAGCAGGTCAACAGGGCGCCTCCAGGTCAAACCTGACCTGTGGGACCCATATGTCAGCGTCACAGGTTAACAGGGGGGGTTTATTTTAGTTTAATTAAGGATTAGGGCACTAGGGCCCACATGTCAGTGGCTCTGGGGTTAGATTAGGTGGTGATTAGCTTA
>NW_025279591.1:0-1231 GCF_018294505.1 Triticum aestivum
TGAGGGTAGATATGTTCCTGATATATATCTTACTTGGGAGTTAGAAACTGAACAACGATTTACATGTTTACAATATCCTGAGGAGAGACGAGTTGCTGCTGCTGTTTGTGCTTTCACTAGTTTTGCATGTGTATGGTGGTCTGAACATTGTAGATTATATCCTATTCCAACTACTTGGGCTGCTTTGAAAACTGCTATGCGTACGCGTTGGGTTCCACCATATTATCAATGTGAATTGCTTCAAAAATTGCAGCGTTTAAGACAAGGAAAAAATTCTGTAGAAGAATATTATCAGGAATTACAAACTGGCATGATTAGATGTGGTATTGTTGAGGAGAATGAAGCTATGCTTGCACGTTTTCTGGGTGGATTAAATAGAGAGATTCAGACCATTCTAGACTATAAGGAGTATACTAATATCACTTGTTTATTCCATCTTGCTTGTAAAGCTGAACGTGAAGTGCAGGATCGACAAGCATTGGGGCGAACTAACTTTTCTGCAGGCCGATCTTCATCATGGACACCACGTGCATCTTCTACTTCAACTGCACCAGCACCTCCATCCGGTGCCACCTCCAGCCGTGATACAAGAAAACAGGCACAACCACCATTATCTGCCAAGAGCGCACCTGCGGGGCCTGCACAACGTTCTTCTTCTTCCATGGCATCAACAGGGCACACAAGTGATATTATTTGTCGTCGTTGTAAGGGAGGAGGTCATTATGCGAGGGAATGCAAATCTCCGCGTGTGATGATTGCTACTGCGGATGGTGGATACGAGTCCGCTAGTGACTATGATGAGGAGACATTGGCTCTTATTACACGTGAAGAACATGGTGGAGATGATTCTGATCATGAGACGCAATACATGGCTCCTAAAGACGCTGACAGGTATGAATGTTTAGTTGCTCAACGTGTTTTGAGTGTGCAGGTCACACAAGCTGAGCAAAATCAGAGGCACAATTTGTTCCATACCAAGGGAGTTGTGAAGGAACGTTCTGTGCGCGTCATAATAGACGGAGGGAGCTGCAACAACTTGGCTAGCATGGAGATGGTGGAGAAGCTTTCTCTCACCACAAGACCACATCCACATCCTTACTACATCCAATGGTTCAACAACAGTGGCAAGGTTAAGGTAACACGTACTGTTCGTGTGCATTTTAGTATCTCTACATATGCTGATTATGTTGATTGTGATGTGGTACCTATGCAAGCATGTTCCTTATTACTT
>NW_025279592.1:0-1231 GCF_018294505.1 Triticum aestivum
GAAGTTCAGTAATAACTTGATCTGAAGTTTCATGATCATTATCATTAACTTCCTCACTACTTGGTGTAGGTGTCGCAGAAACAGATTTCTGTGATGAACTACTTTCCAATAAGAGAGCAGGTACAGTTACCTCATCAAGTTCTACTTTCCTCCCACTCACTTCTTTCGAGAGAAACTCCTTCTCTAGAAAGGATCCATTCTTAGCAACGAATGTCTTGCCTTCGGATCTGTGATAGAAGGTGTACCCAACTGTCTCCTTTGGGTATCCTATGAAGACACATTTCTCCGATTTGGGTTTGAGCTTATCAGGACGAAACATTTTCACATAAGCATCGCAACCCCAAACTTTTAAGAAACGACAACTTTGGTTTCTTGCTAAACCTCAGTTCATAAGGCGTCGTCTCAACGGATTTTGATGGTGCCCTATTTAACGTGAATGCAGCTGTCTTTAATGCATAACCCCAAAACGATAGTGGTAGATCGGTAAGATACATCATATATCGCACCATATCTAATAAAGTATGATTACGACATTCGGACACACCATTACACCATGGTGTTCGAGGTGGCATGAGTAGTGAAACTATTTCACATTGTTTTAACTGAAGGCCAAACTCGTAACTCAAATACTCTTCTCTACGATCAGATCATAGAAACTTTATTTTCTTGTCACGATGATTTTCCACTTCACTCTGAAATTCTTTGAACTTTTCAAATGTTTCAGACTTATGTTTCATCAAGCAGATATACCCATATCTACTCAAATCATCTGTGAAGGTCAGAAAATAATGATACCTGCTACGAGCCTTAATATTCATCGGACCACATACATCTGTATGTATGATTTCCAACAAATCTGTTGCTCTCTCCATAGTTCCGGAGAACGGCGTTTTAGTCATCTTGCCCATGAGGCACGGTTCGCAAGCATCAAGTGATTCATAATCAAGTGATTCCAAAATCCCATCAGTATGGAGTTTCTTCATGCGCTTTACACCAATATGACCTAAACGGCAGTGCCACAAATAAGTTGCACTATCATTATTAACTTTGCATCTTTTGGCTTCATTATTATGAATATGTGTATCACTACGATCGAGATCCAACAAACCATTTTCGTTGGTGTGTATGACCATAAAAGGTTTTTATTCATGTAAACAGAACAACAATTGTTCTCTAACTTAAATGAATAACCGTATTGCAATAAACATGATCAAATCATATTCATGCTCAA
>NW_025279593.1:0-1231 GCF_018294505.1 Triticum aestivum
CCTCTGGGCCGACCCGACACAACCGGGTGGAGAGGTCCACTGGTCAAAGCCCGTCCGTGCAAAGTCAAAGGGCTAGATCCCGTGGTCAAACGCTACAGGGTTAGGCGGGACGGGGGCCCTGGGGGGGTAGCAATGCCACCGGAGCGTCGTACCGGGCCCTCATACATGCGGGGTGGTGTTGTGGCATGTCCGAAGAGGCGGCACGCGTCTCCGGTGCGTGGCCCCCCTCACGAACGGCGCCGCCGCCGGCACCCAGAGGGGGGAAACGGACGCGTCGAGTCTACACGGAGTGGATGTAGCTGTGGGCCTGGCCCGGATGTTGCTCCAAAGTGTTCCTATGGGCCGACCTAACACAACCGGGTGGAGAGGTCCACTGGTCAAAGCCCGTCCGTGCAAAGTCAAAGGGCTAGATCCCGTGGTCAAACGCTACAGGGTTACGCGGGACGGGGGCCCTGGGGGGTAGCAATGCCACCGGAGCGTCGTACCGGGCCCTCATACATGCGGGGTGGTGTTGTGGCATGTCCGAAGAGGCGGCACGCGTCTCCGGGTTGTGGCCCCCCTCACGGACGGCAATGAAACGGTGGTAGACGTTCTGCGGTAACGATGCAGCGTGAATATTATTAAATACTTGGAGCGCGATAAAATCATGAGTTTTTTACACAACGTGGGCACATGTGTTATAGGACTGATGGTAATTTTTCATAATTGTTTGTGATGGAGAAGTATCTGAACACTTCCCTCTACGCGGATTGCTCTTCGCACGTCTACGACTGTGGCCGGCGGCCTTCGGGGGGTAGCATACCGTAAAATCTTGCGTAGGCGGCCGCTCACAAGTCTGGAAGTGTTGAGGCGGTTGCAAACGCCCAGCACGCGTCTCCGGTGCGTGCCCCCCCTCACGGACGGCGCCGCCGCCGGCACCCGGAGGGGGGAAACGGACGCGTCGGGTCTACACGGAGTGGATGTAGCTGTGGGCCTGGCCCGGATGTTGCTCCCCGGTGTCCCTCTGGGCCGACCCGACACAACCGGGTGGAGAGGTCCACTGGTCAAAGCCCGTCCGTGCAAAGTCAAAGGGCTAGATCCCGTGGTCAAACGCTACAGGGTTAGGCGGGACGGGGGCCCTGGGGGGTAGCAATGCCACCGGAGCGTCGTACCGGGCCCTCATACATGCGCGGTGGTGTTGTGGCATGTCCGAAGAGGCGGCACGCGTCTCCGGTGCGTGGCCCCCCTCACG
>NW_025279594.1:0-1231 GCF_018294505.1 Triticum aestivum
ATGATTTCTGGTTAAGGTGGAAACCTCTGCCAAAAATGATGAATATATCCTTAGGTCATTTTTGGATTTTTGAATTAAATCATATTGTATTTGACTTTGGGCATTTAAATACTATAAATATTTTAAATGCTCAAATAAATGTTGGAAATTGATAAGGGTCACTGGAATAATTCAGAAAGCACCCATATTCATTTCCAGGATTTTATAAAATGATTTGATATTTAAAACAAATCAAAAACAACCCTGCAAAATAGAAAACAGAGTTAAAATAAAACAGAACAGTAAATGAGAAAAAAAGAGAGAGAGAAGCCCACTTACCTGGCCTTACCCGCGCAGCCACCAGAACTGGCCCAGCTGGCCAGCCCATCTGGCCGGCCCAGCCCACCTCCTCCCCCTTGTCTTCTTCCTCCTCTGCCAGGAGGACGAACAGAGGCGTGGCGCGCGCCCGAGAGGCCTCGGCCACCTCCTGCTTCGCGCTGGAGGCCTCCCCCTTCGAGTCTATCCATGCGTGGAGACGCCACGCAGCCGCCCGGAGCCGTCCAGCCCTCCCTCTCCTCCCCTGGACCCCGTTCCCTCCTCTGCTTCCCTCCCTGCACGCGCCCGAGCGGAGCCCATCGCCGCCGACGCCGTTACCGGGGCCACAGCCACCCCCTCGCTCCCACTGTGCGCCCCTGAGCTCCGCCCTGACCCCGTGAAGCTACCCACGTGACGCACGCGACCAGAGGAGGCCGCAGTCGACCGGAGCATCATCGTCTTCACCTCCGGTGCCCGGAGATCGCCGCCGTCAATTCGCCGGCGCAGAAGCCTCCCCGAGCCCGCCGAGCTTCTCTTCCGACCCCATGTGAGCTCCTGCACCTTCCCTTATGCTCGCCCCCCCTGTTTCTCTCCGCTAGCTCGATTCCGCCGGAGCCGAGAGCTCATCGCCGCCGGCCATGATGCCTCCGTCGTTTTAGCCACCACAGCCCGTGCCTGAGTGTGTCAACGCGTTCGGTGCCCTCCCAGGAGCACGCAGATCCCACCAGCTCCTCCTCCCGAGCTCCCTAACGCCGACTCCGAGCTCACCCGAGCTCCGGCCGCCGCCTCGCTCGCCGTCGGCACCGATTCCGGCCGCCCCGAGTGCAACTGACTCCACCAGGAGCTTCGGCTCGTCCCCAGCTCCTCCTAGATGCCCTCCGCGGCCCATTTGGTCGCCGGAGTGGCCAAAACCACTCTCGCCGCCGCGCTAATGGTC
>NW_025279595.1:0-1231 GCF_018294505.1 Triticum aestivum
CTTCCTCTTTGCCTCCTGCTGTCACTAACATTTTGCAGGAGTTCGCTGACGTCTTTCCACAAGACGTGCCACCGGGATTACCGCCTATTCGAGGGATTGAGCATCAGATTGACTTAATTCCCGGTGCTTCACTGCCAAACCGTGCACCATACCGTACCAATCCAGAGGAGACGAAGGAGATTATGCGCCAAGTACAAGAGCTTCTCGACAAAGGTTATATACGCGAATCCCTTAGTCCTTGTGCTGTTCCTATTATTCTAGTGCCGAAAAAGGATGGTACATCACGTATGTGTGTTGATTGTAGAGGCATTAATAATATTACTATTCGTTATCGTCATCCTATTCCTAGGCTAGATGATATGCTTGATGAATTGAGTGGCTCTACAATACTCTCCAAAGTTGATTTGCGTAGTGGCTACCATCAAATTCGTATGAAATTGGGAGATGAATGGAAAACAGCATTTAAAACTAAGTTTGGATTATATGAGTGGTTAGTCATGCCTTTTGGGTTAACTAATGCACCTAGTACTTTCATGAAATTAATGAACGAAGTTTTACGTGCTTTCATTGGACGATTTGTGGTAGTTTACTTTGATGACATACTGATTTATAGCAGATCTTTGGAAGAACATTTGGAACATTTACGTGCTGTTTTTATTGCTCTACGTGATGCACGTTTGTTTGGTAACCTTGGGAAGTGCACCTTTTGCACCGACCGAGTATCTTTTCTTGGCTATGTTGTTACTCCACAGGGAATTGAAGTTGACAAAGCCAAGATTGAAGCTATTGAGAGTTGGCCGCAGCCCAAAACGGTCACACAAGTGAGGAGTTTTCTTGGCCTCGCTGGATTCTATAGGCGTTTTGTGAGAGATTTCAGCACCATTGCTGCACCTCTCAACGAGCTTACAAAGAAGGATGTGCCTTTTGTTTGGGGTACCGCACAGGAAGAAGCCTTCACGGTTTTGAAAGATAAGTTGACACATGCTCCCTTACTCCAACTTCCTGATTTTAATAAGACTTTTGAGCTTGAATGTGATGCTAGTGGAATTGGATTAGGAGGTGTGTTATTACAAGATGGCAAACCTGTTGCATACTTTTCTGAAAAATTGAGTGGGCCTAGTCTGAATTATTCTACTTATGATAAAGAATTATATGCTCTTGTTCGGACTTTAGAAACATGGCAACATTATTTATGGCCCAAAGAATTTGTTATACATTCTGATCATGAATC
>NW_025279596.1:0-1231 GCF_018294505.1 Triticum aestivum
GCATTCACTTAAGTTGGCATAATCCTTCCTTTACAGAACACAATTATTCTTACAAACATGGATCATATCATATCCAATTCCAACTGCACGAAGGAAATTCTTCATTTTACTTTAGGTGTGTGGCAGCTCAGACGCATCTGGGAAAGATTTGCGGAAAGCAGCCAACATCGCATCGAATGATTTGTTGGGCATCCGCTCAGATGTCTTCACCTGAAGAAAGGTGACCATAGCTGAGAATACTGACAACTTATTTCCTGGGGTGACAGCAACGTTGCATTGTTCCAACATGCGGGCCCACCGTTTTTCTTCTGCAGGTGAAAGTTCACGGAATGCACGAGCATTTCGTAGCATTGTTTCAATGTTGGTCAAACTCACTGGCTCTGCCACCACCTCCTCCTCCTCCTCTTCCACCCGAGCATCAGGCAGATCAAGATGGTGATCTGCTGCTTCCACGTAGTCAATAACATTGATGTTCACAGCTTCACCATGATGAACCCACCTAGTATATGTGACCGACATCCCATACAAGTGTAGATGATTTTGCACAGTTGACTGGGGTCTTGTAACTAAATTCATACAACTGCTACACGGGCAGAGCACATCTGATTTCGGACCACCGTACTCAGCTCTGATAAAGTTCATGAAGTTTTCAACCCCCTCGACATATGCAGCGGAGAATCTTCGAGCAGAAGTTATCCAAGTCATGTCCATCTGTTAGACATACAAATTAGTTCTTCTACTAGATATTACAGGAAAAAGATATATGCTTTTTTATGAAGTCCAGAAAAAATACCTAGGTCGATGTCTAAAGCTATGGCAAGATATTTGGACGAACAGATCTAAGTAACGAAATATATGTAAAGCTAATTCAGCAAACAGATTTGAGTGCCAAATTATGGCAGGCTTTTTCAGCAGTCAATGAGGCCGAGCACACAGCCATCGAACTATCGAAGGCCATCGCAGCAACAAAGATCGAGTATAAAACGGTGTAGAGCTATTTCACCTAACAGATTGGCTACTAGACCATGGCAATCTACGTCACAATAAATATATGGCAGGATATTTTAGCAACTAATCGGCCTTGGCATGCCATCTCAGCTAAGCAGATTGAGTGCAGAACAGGGCAAGGAAGCTTCTTAAGCAGAGCATATTGACAGTAAACTACTTCGGCAAACAGTGAGATTAACAACGTCTATCAGCTAACATTCAGCGCTACACCGACATGAACGGG
>NW_025279597.1:0-1231 GCF_018294505.1 Triticum aestivum
ACCAAACGCAAATGTTCCTTATGCTCCTCTTCATTCTTTGAATAAACTAGGATGTCATCAATGAACACTACGACGAACTTATCCAAAAACTCCATAAACACTTTGTTCATCAGGTTCATAAAATAAGCTGGTGCGTTAGTCAATCCAAATGACATAACGGTATACTCGTATAGTCCATATCTCGTGGTAAATGCAGTCTTGGGTATGTCTTGCTCCCGAATCTTCAACTGATGGTACCCTGATCGCAAGTCGATCTTGGAAAACACTTTGGATCCTTGCAAACGATCAAACAGATCATTTATCATTGGTAGTGGGTACTTGTTCTTGATTGTTACCGCATTCAATTCACGATAATCAACAACCATTCTCAAAGATCCATCCTTCTTCTCCACTAACAAAACGGGTGATCCCCAAGGTGAAGAGCTTGGGCGTATATAACCTTTATCCAATAACTCCTTAATCTGATTCTTAATTTCCACCAAATCCTTTCTGGCATCCTGTACGGTCGCTTCGATATTGGGCCTGTACCTGGCAATAACTCAATCAAAAACTCAATGTCTCTATCCGGTGGCATGCCTGGTAATTCCTCAGGAAATACATCAGGAAAATCCTTCACCACTGGTACTTCTTCCTGCACAACTCCTGATAAGCAATTCACTTGTGTCCTGTTTGGCACATGCCGGGATACATACTTGATCCTTCTTCCTTTTGGTGTGGTAAGCAAAATTGTCTTACTGGCGCAATCGATGTTTCCTCCATACATCGACAGCCAATCCATACCAAGGATCACATCCAGACCTTGGGATTCCAGAATAATTAAATCCGTTGGGAATACATGCCTTCCTATACTCAATGGTACTTGAAAACATCCTTGTCTGGCCATGTATTCTGCTCCTGGCGAGCTTACTAGCATAGGTGTTTTAAGAATCCTAGTGGGCAGGCTATACTTTTCCACAAATCCCCTTGATATGTATGAATGCGATGCACCAGTATCAAAAAGAACGAGTGCAGTAAATGACTTAACCAAAAACTTACCGATTACTGCATCGGGCTGATCTTCAATCTCCTCCACATCAATGTGGTTCACCTGTCCCCTATTGAAAGGGTTGGGCTTCTTCCCAGAGCTTCCATTGCCATTTCCATTCTGGCCTTCAGGACATTCATTGGCATAATGTCCGGTCTTCGAACACTTGAAACAGGTGACTTGACTCAGGTCTCTCTTGGTTGGGGT
>NW_025279598.1:0-1231 GCF_018294505.1 Triticum aestivum
TCTCACGCGGTTTCGGGCGAGTAGAGGCTCTTTTGGCGCTTCGTTCGAAATTTTGAAACACAAGCATTCACGTTTAGAGTACTCTTGAACTATGAGGATTGACCTAAATAGACAACGTTATATTTGACCTTGTATGTTTGAAAACCTCATTAAATTATCCGCTTCTTTTTGAAATTTTGACACTTGAAAATCCTATAACTACGATTATTTTGGAATGGAGGAGCTAAATTTGAATCTATTTTGTACACGACTACATATGCTATTATGTACAAAATCAGAGCAAAGATTGGTGCCCCAAAATTTAGGTATGGTTTACAAATGCCATGATATCAAATTCAAATAATTGAATGGACTTCATGTTGAATTCGATTTTTTTAAACCACCTTAAGTTGAATTCAAATGTATGCTAGTTCATAGGTAGCTATTTATAATGTCCATTGTGTAACTTTCGTATGTATAATGTGCTTTACACACACAACATGAACTATACTCACGTTTATATTCGATTGCTAAAGCGATGCATTGTCTGGAGTTCAAAATACTAACTATGTGGACCAATTGTGTCGAATAATAACATAGACATGCTCAAACTCGATTGAATCTAGATGTCTGATGGATCAATGACCGCTCCTCACGCGAATTGCAAATATCATGATCCCATCCTAATATTTGGATACAATTTATATCTTTAATCAATGTGTACAGTAGTCTTTTACGTGTAGTTTCACTCTCCATCGGTGGTCTCACACACATGCTCACACACTCTCTCCCGAGGTGTCTTTCTCGCACACATGCTCTAGATATAACCCTCCCTCCCTCTCGTAACCATTTACAACTGTTTTCACTAACCTTTATCACAAGCACTCTTCCTCTCGCAAACATGCACACGCACAATCCTCATCGACCCTTTCTATATACATGGACCCGCCTACGTGTCTCATGTACGCACATTATCTTTACGCCTGTCTCTCACGCATTGTCTCACACCTCTCTTCCTAATCGATGAGTATGATTCTAGCAGAGCATTCTGTAGGATGCCCCTTAAAGTTAGGTTGGATGAATAGTAATATCAGAGATAAAGGGGTTACCTTAGTCCGAGAACCTAGGGTTACAAATCCTAGCCGGCTTTGTCAGTGGACATAGAGTCCTTCACAATTCTGCTATCTTTGTCTTGTACGACTAGTCATCCATGGGTCTTCCTAAATGCGTCACGGGCCGACCAATGTGGCGC
>NW_025279599.1:0-1231 GCF_018294505.1 Triticum aestivum
CTTGGTGATGGTGACTAGAGAATTCTGTCAATCACTATTTTATCTGGAAGATTAACTCCCACTTGATTCAAGCGATTGTAGTACCCAGACAATCTGAGCACATGCTCACTAGTTGAGCGATTCTCCTCCATCTTTTAGCTATAGAACTTGTTGGAGACTTCATATCTCTCAACTTGGGTATTTGCTTGAAATATTAACTTCAACTCCTGGAACATCTTATATGGTCCATGACGTTCAAAACGTCTTTGAAGTCCCGATTCTAAGCCGTTAAGCATGGTGCACTAAACTATCAAGTAGTCATCATATTGAGCTAGCCAAACGTTCATAACGTCTGCATCTGCTCCTGCAATAGGTCTGTCACCTAGCGGTGCATCAAGGACATAATTTTTTCTGTGCAGCAATGAGGATAATCCTCAGATCACGGATCCAATCCGCATCTTTGCTACTAACATCTTTCAACATAATTTTTCTCTAGGAACATATCAAAAAATAAACACAGGGAAGCAACAACGCGAGCTATTGATCTACAACATAATTTGCAAAATACTATCAGGACTAAGTTCATGATAAATTTAAGTTCAATTAATCATATTACTTAAGAACTCCCACTTAGATAGACATCCCTCTAATCCTCTAAGTGATCGCGTGATCCATATCAACTAAACCATGTCCGATCATCACGTGAGATGGAGTAGTTTCAATGGTGAACATCACTATGTTGATCATATCTACTATATGATTCACGCTCGACCTTTCGGTCTCCGTGTTCCGAGGCCATATCTGTTATATGCTAGGCTCGTCAAGTTTAACCTGAGTATTCCGCGTGTGCAACTGTTTTGCACCCGTTGTATTTGAACGTAGAGCCTATCACACCCGATCATCACGTGGTATCTCAGCACGAAGAACTTTCGCAACGGTGCATACTCAGGGAGAACACTTATACTTTGATAATTTAGTGAAGGATCATCTTATAATGCTACCGTCAAACAAAGCAAGATAAGATGCATAAAGGATTAACATCACATGCAATCAATATAAGTGATATGATATGGCCATCATCATCTTGTGCTTGTGATCTCCATCTCCGAAGCACCGTGCTTGTGATCTCCATCTCCGAAGCACCGTCATGATCACCATCGTCACCGGCGCGATACCTTGATCTCCATCGTAGCATCGTTGTCGTCTCGCCAACTTATTGCTTTTACGACTATCGCTACCGCTTAGTGATAAA
>NW_025279600.1:0-1231 GCF_018294505.1 Triticum aestivum
GAGTAATAGGCATCGATAAACGAATGCATGCATACTCTTGATATCAATTGATAGACGAGGGTCAGAATGCAACTAAAGAGAACAACTCAAAGGAACATATAACTTTCTGAGTTGTGGATGCATAGATTAGTATGTCGAACCAAGTTCAACATATTTCTTCCGGATAACCCATGCAGAAAGGTAAAACTGGCAGAGTCACGATTTATGAATGGAGAACTCCTCAAGAGTACTCTAATTATGATCTTTTGATCCAATAAACATCTGCCATAAGCGGTTCATAGTATTTGGAAGAAGGAAATACCACGGGCCTCGAGGACTATCGCAAAGTTACTAATATCCTGAAGGAATTAGCAAACACTATCAACATGAAGTAAGTAGAGTGAATCTCGGGTTCAAAACCCAAGGAGTAGAATACCTACTACTGAGTGGCATCACGGGATGCTTTCGAGAATAAAAGCCAGAATCATCACACTGGGACACAAAACAAGGCTAGACTACTAGATGATCCCCTGAGACACCTAGGGTCATAGTAATAACTCTAACATAAAGGTTGAGGCAGTAGAGTACCTCAACTCAACAATTTGTGTGATTAATCTGACCAAAGGCACATCGGAAACAGGAGGAAGGGATTTGCAAATGCATCAGACTGTTTGGAAACCTGGGATGACTCGGACAGCATAACGGCTGTAAATGCTCAGAAAAGATTTGAGACATTCACAAAAATGGTGGCATAACCACTCAGAAGCACAATATCAAGGTTTCAAGATCAACAGTTAACATACGGAAGTAGTAGGAGCTGAACCGAGGCTTGAATCAACAATCTTATAAGTCTACGGATTAGTAACACGTGATCCTGATAGAAAGAAGAGATATCCTAGTTCTTAATCCCCGTAGAAGATAAGATGATGACTCAGATCAGAAGGGCATAAGGTATAAGGAGTAAAAAGAGCCTTACGTTCCATCCCACAATCAATTCCCTTATATAACTAAAGAATTTCTAGACTCAACTTCGACCAGTTTGGCTTGGTAATCCTACAGGCAGTCAAGCTCTGATACCAACGCTGTCAGGACCCCGACTCGATGTCACATCGATCTAGCCGGTAACACTTCATATCACTTTGCGGCCTCACGCACGGTGTTCCCACGGGTGTCGCCTTACCTTTGCCCGGGACCGTTTGCGCCTTTTGGCTCACGTATATGATAGTGTCGCTAGCATCCATATGATAAAGAG
>NW_025279601.1:0-1231 GCF_018294505.1 Triticum aestivum
CATGGCTCAGCGGTAACACTAGGAGACATTTCCCGGTAAGAGAGGCTACTAAAGATAAACAACTAGATAGTCAGATCCCACACATACCAAGCATTTCAACCATACACACAATATGCTCGATATGTGCAAATACAACGAAGCATCACAACATGACTCTATGACACAAGTACTTTATTTAAGGCTCAGGGAGCCATATATATCATACACAAAGGTACGGGTCTCACGACCCAACATACAAGTCATACAGTCATACAAGCCAACAGCGGAAGTACTTTGTCTGGGTACAGACAACTAGTAAAATAAAAGAGGCTTGGAAGCCTAACTATACTACGTGGTCCATCACAAGCTCAGGGTCACCACCTGGGTCCTTAGCCTACTCGTTGATGTCAACGTCTACATAGAACCCATCAGAAGGGGTTGCAGCGTCTTTTGTAAAAATGTAGATTATAGCAACATGAGTACAAAAGTACTCAGCAAGACTTACATCAGATCCTACATACATGCATAGTATCAAGAAGGGTTGGTGGAGTTATTGCAGCAAGCTAGCTTTGACTCTTGGCTAGACTATCCTACGATACTCCAACTTGAAATGTTTTGCGCACACGAGTCCACTACTCACCACTTCAATACACTACCGAGGATCCACCTCCGTCTTCCTACGGAAGAGCCATCCTCGGCACTCACACTTATCTTGAGGCTTTTACTAGTTTCCATTTACTTGTCTATGAACTGTATAGGCAACCAAGTAGTCCTTTACCGCGGACGCGGCTATTCGAATAGATCATGTTAACCCTGCAGGGGGTACTTCTTCATACACGCTCTCACCACTTACCGTCGTTTACACGACATGTACTCGGCAACCTTCAAGCGGAAGCCCAACGTGGGTGTCGGCCACGACCTACCTAATCACCTAAGCCTCCAGTCCAGGTTTATCGCCTATTCAGGTTCCATCCGCAGGGAGTCCGGCCGAGGTTTCCCATACGGCCCCGAACGATGTGAACAGGGTTCCCGAGATACCTAACGGGTATTCGGTACACCCGGCCACGTACCTACTGCATCACAGCCCACCCCTACGGTCAGCGCTGTCCACGGCCTCCAGTAGGCTACAAACACCAGAAACTACTTGCAACTCCTGGACGGAGAACTAGGGTGAATAAGAAGTCGAGAGGGTCCATTGGTTTCGGGCCCAATGCATGGTAGTAGCTGATTCTTAAATCACACATACAGATCT
>NW_025279602.1:0-1231 GCF_018294505.1 Triticum aestivum
TTTCACTCTTATTCTTCTCCTGTTTTGCTTTATTAGCTCTATTAATATCATCTTTCAAAATGGAATCAGGAGTCATAGGAAGCAAAGTAATATTTTTATCCTTATGAACAAGAGTATAGTGATTGTTTCTACCATGGTGTACAGAATTTTTATCAAATTGCCATGGTCTACCAAGTAATAAGGAACATGCTTGCATAGGTACCACATCACAATCAACATAATCAGCATATGTAGAGATACTAAAATGCACACGAACAGTACGTGTTACCTTAACCTTGCCGCTGTTGTTGAACCATTGGATGTAGTAAGGATGTGGATGTGGTCTTGTGGTGAGAGAAAGCTTCTCCACCATCTCCATGCTAGCCAAGTTGTTGCAGCTCCCTCCGTCTATGATGACGCGCACATAACGTTCCTTCACAACTCCCTTGGTATGGAACAAATTGTGCCTCTGATTTTGCTCAGCTTGTGTGACCTCCACACTCAAAACACGTTGAGCAACTAAACATTCATACCTGTCAGCGTCTTCAGGAGCCATGTATTGCGTCTCATGATCAGAATCATCTCCACCATGTTCTTCACGTGTAATAAGAGCCAAAGTCTCCTCATCATAGTCACTAGCGGACTCATATCCACCATCTGCGGTAGCAATCATCACACGCGGAGATTTGCATTCCCTCGCATAATGACCTCCTCCCTTACAACGACGACAAAAAATATCACTTGTGTGCCCTGTTGATGCCATGGAAGAAGACGAACGCTGTGCAGGCCCCGCAGGTGCGCTCTTGGCAGATAATGGTGGTTGTGCCTGTTTTCTTGTATCACGGCTAGAGGTGGCACCGGATGGAGGTGCTGGTGTAGTTGAAGTAGAAGATGCACGTGGTGTCCATGATGAAGGTCGGCCTGCAGAAAAGTTAGTTCGCCCCAATGCTTGTCGATCCTGCACTTCACGTTCAGCTTTACAAGCAAGATGGAATAAACGAGTGATATTAGTATACTCCTTATAGTCTAGAATGGTCTGAATCTCTCTATTTAATCCACCCAGAAAACGTGCAAGCATAGCTTCATTCTCCTCAGCAATACCACATCTAATCATGCCAGTTTGTAATTCCTGATAATATTCTTCTACAGAATTTTTCCCTTGTCTTAAACGCTGCAATTTTTGAAGCAATTCACGTTGATAATATGGTGGAACCCAACGCGTACGCATAGCAGTTTTCAAAGCAGCCCAAGT
>NW_025279603.1:0-1231 GCF_018294505.1 Triticum aestivum
GCGTCCGTTTCCCCCCTCCGGGTGCCGGCGGCGGCGCCGTTCGTGAGGGGGGCCACGCACCGGAGACGCGTGCCGCCTCTTCGGACATGCCACAACACCACCCCGCATGTATGAGGGCCCGGTACGACGCTCCGGTGGCATTGCTACCCCCCCAGGGCCCCCGTCCCGCCTAACCCTGTAGCGTTTGACCACGGGATCTAGCCCTTTGACTTTGCACGGACGGGCTTTGACCAGTGGACCTCTCCACCCGGTTGTGTCGGGTCGGCCCAGAGGGACACCGGGGAGTAACATCCGGGCCAGGACCACAGCTACATCCACTCCGTGTAGACCCGACGCGTCCGTTTCCCCCCTCCGGGTGCCGGCGGCGGCGCCGTCCGTGAGAGGGGGCACGCACCGGAGACGCGTGCTGGGCGTTTGCAACCGCCTCAACACTTCCAGACTTGTGAGAGGCCGCCTACGCAAGATTTTACGGTATGCTACCCCCCGAAGTCCGCCGGCCAAAGACTTAGACGTGCGAAGAGCAATCCGCGTAGAGGGAAGTGTTCAGATACTTCTCCATCACAAAAAATTATGAAAAATTACCATCAGTCCTATAGCACATGTGCCCACGTTGTGTAAAAAACTCATGATTTTATCGCGCTCCAAGTATTTAATAATATTCACGCTGCATCATTACCGCAGAACGTCTACCACCGTTTCATTGCCGTCCGTGAGGGGGGCCACAACCCGGAGACGCGTGCCGCCTCTTCGGACATGCCACAACACCACCCCGCATGTATGAGGGCCCGGTACGACGCTCCGGTGGCATTGCTACCCCCCCAGGGCCCCCGTCCCGCCTAACCCTGTAGCGTTTGACCACGGGATCTAGCCCTTTGACTTTGCACGGACGGGCTTTGACGAGTGGACCTCTCCACCCGGTTGTGTTAGGTCGGCCCATAGGAACACTTTGGAGCAACATCCGGGCCAGGCCCACAGCTACATCCACTCCGTGTAGACTCGACGCTTCCGTTTCCCCCCTCCGGGTGCCGGCGGCGTCGCCGTTCGTGAGGGGGGCCACGCACCGGAGACGCGTGCCGCCTCTTCGGACATGCCACAACACCACCCCGCATGTATGAGGGCCCGGTACGACGCTCCGGTGGCATTGCTACCCCCCCAGGGCCCCCGTCCCGCCTAACCCTGTAGCGTTTGACCACGGGATCTAGCCCTTTGACTTTGCACGGACGGGCTTTGA
>NW_025279604.1:0-1231 GCF_018294505.1 Triticum aestivum
TGCTATGGGCCTAGCCCATTAATTCTAACAATCCCCCACCAGATCTCAAATACCCATTTAGAGATTTGCCTTCTCTCACCACTTGTTTAATATACCAGTGTTTCAGCAGAGACTGTTAAGTTGAACTTCTGCCTAGAACTTTAAGCTACATCCATTCACAACTTGACAATGGACTATGCCTTGAATTGCTAGTTTTGTGTGAACATGTTTCACTCAAAGTCTTAACCAGTACCTGACCGCCAGTAGGCTACCCCGCGGTTTGGAGCTTATACGTCATACTCCCTGGTCTCTTCGTGAGCTTACTAGAGATCACCCAAATCTCATAGACTGCGACGTTTACAGTCAGAACTCATATAGGTGTGTTCTTTCAAGACTGCTCTGTAGGACAGCATCTTTGCTAATTATAGCCAATAGAACCACATTAAGGCATGTTGCCAACCTGCCTTACAGATCTGAGCCTTACAGCTCTGAGAGTTTTGCATCTTCACTTGGAGACGATCATAAGTTATTACTCTCCTCACTTAACCAATAGCTTGTTCTTTGCAGATCCTAATTCACGGGATCTCCGATCACAAAGGTTGGGTTACTACTATGGTGTAACATCTATGGGTCGCATACCCATCTCCCTCGATGCAATATCTATCACATTTCGTGATAGTCCCTTTGTAAAGGGATCTGCCAGGTTTTTGTCTGTTTGTATATACGTAACAGTTATTACTCCGGAGTTTCTCAACTTCCTGACAGACTTCAAACGTCTTTTCACGTGTCTTGATGACTTTGCATTATCTTTAGAATTGTTCACTTTAGCGATAACCGTTTGGTTATCACAATTCATAAGAATAGCCGGTACAGGTTTTTCAACAACCGGCAAGTCCATCAAGAGCTCACGCAGCCATTCTGCCTCAACAGTAGCTGTGTCCAAAGTAGTTAATTCTGCTTCCATAGTTGACCTCGTCAATATGGTTTGCTTGCAAGACCTCCATGACACTGCGCCACCACCATGAGTAAATACATACCCACTTGTTGCGTAAAGTACATCAACATCGGAGATCCAATTTGAATCACTATATCCTTCTAGCACAGCAGGATGCCCTGAATAAGTAATTCCGTAACTCATAGTACCTCTCAGATAGCGCAAGACCCTTTCTAGTGCATGCCAATGATCATCACCCGGGTTGGACATGAACCTACTCAGTTTGCTCACAGCAAAAGAGATATCTGGTCTTGTAGC
>NW_025279605.1:0-1231 GCF_018294505.1 Triticum aestivum
GGGGGGGGAGTGGAGATGGGCTGGGCCGTGCTGCTGGGCCAGGTGGGCTACCAGGTGAGCGCCAGGTAGTCCTTCTCTCTCTTTCTATTTCTGTTTTTATTTATCTATTTTGTTCTGTGTTGTTTTAGTTTAGTAAAATACTAAACCATTTTATAAAATCCTGAAAATAGTTATGTGGCTAGAGTTAAAATATACCAAACCACATAAAATGTTCCAGCATTATTGGACATATATTATTTATATATCAAATATATATCCAATGCAAATAGTTATTTATTTAATTCAAAGGCCCAAAATAATTAACTTTGAGATACCAAAAATATTGTTTTGAGTTTTACCTCTTTGCAATATTTTCAGAGACTAAGAGGAACATTTTCTTGGACTTCTTTGAGAAGATTTTAATGTTGATCATTTTTAGAAGGTTTCTGAGGCTTTAAAAAAATCCCTCCATTCAAATTTCATTTGAATTAAAACATGATGCTCACATGAGGTCTAGCCTAGTGCATAACAGGACCAGGGATGTGACAACTCACCCCCACTAAACAAAAATCTCGTCTCGAGATTCAAGCGTAGGGTAGGATGAAGGGGGAACGCGACCTAGCACAATCTTCACGATCCAGGTTGCACTTCATAGGAACGTTGATTTGATCATCATCCTGTCTCGACGTCTTGCTCTGGAAATTCCAACCAACATGACAACGAGAGAAGGAGGGGAACTCTAGAAGGATCAATCTTCTCGAAGGTCGAACAACTCAGGATTAACTCACGGAATGGGACATAGCAACATTTCTCGAGCTGAGGGACGAAGCACACCTCTAGAGGGATGGAGTGGAGCAGATGATGAGGTTTACCAGGTAGACTACAATTCCACACTTAAAAAGGTGGTAAACGATTGTCATCGTAGCGAGGAGTTGAGTTGCCATGATACCACAACGAGGCACCTTAGGGATGGTGACTCGTAGATATATCCCCTTAAGTGGCAAAAAGAATTACCTTTGATTCAAAGATCATTGAAACTCTTTATACCAGCCTAAGGCAATCACAAGCGATCATTTGGAGGGGGTCGGTAGAATGGCATACTCGGACTTGGATGATGTGGATTACCTAGTTGAAGACAACGTAATGGATGAATTTGCTTATCACCAGAAATGGAAGAGACCCATGGTAGAATGGCACATTGGCGGTGCAAGCTGGGAACAAAATGCAAATGCTGGGAATGATTCTGGTAACT
>NW_025279606.1:0-1231 GCF_018294505.1 Triticum aestivum
CACTTTGTGATTTGATCACGGGGATGCCGGAACACGATAACGAGAAAAGAGAACAATACCGGTAACGAGGTAACTAGCATAGTGGACAAGTTGTTGATCCACGGGAATGCCAACATGTCTCACCTCGGGTATTTGTAACATATCGCGAAGCAACAGGAATAGCACACGGCAACTGGAGGTTCACTCGAATATTTATTCGTGTGGGTATAGGGGTCAATATGGGTGTCCACGGCTCCGATGTTGATCATTGATCGGAAGGGGTTCCGGGTCATGTCTATACTTCACCGAACCTATAGGGTCACACGCTTAAGGGTCATCTATCTGCTGAATACTAGACAGGGAGTCTGAGAGAAAATCACCGAAAAAGTTTCGGACACCGAAAAGTTTCGGACAGCGGAATCGTACCGCAGAGAGAGGTCATCGGATAAGTTTCGATGATACCGAAAAGTTGTTTCGGGATACACCATTAAATCAAATTGGTTTCGGCACATGCCTGATAATTCTTGGAGGATGCCAGAATCATTCTGGAAGCTTTTTGGAATTTTCTGAGATAAAAACCGGAAATGTTCCGGAGCTGCCGGAGCCACTTCAGATGCGTTTCGCAGATGAAAATCACTAAACCGGAATTGTTTCGAACGCGTTGAAAATCATTTTAGTGGGTACTGGAAATGTTCTTAGCCCACATAAATATTTTCAGTTCGATCAGACGCTGAAAAATGTCGTCGTGAATAGTGAAAATCAGCTTTATGGTGACTTTATGGAAAGCCACCTTTTGGGGCTTTGCTCCAAAAGATCTTGGGGATGACATGGATGGATAGGAGCCATTTTTTGGGCCCCTCATGGGGGTGTGGCCGGCCACATGGGGTATCCCCCCTTGGGGACCCTCTTGTTCCTTGGTTTCACTCCTAGGCCCTTGTGGAAGGACTTCATTCATGTGCATTTTGGGTTTTTTGTGAAACTACCCTACCCCCTTGGGATTTCCTATAAATAGAGGTGGAGGGGCAGCCCTCCACACTCATCCCTTGCTCTCATACACATGCCATGCATTATCTGGCTTCTTCTCTCCCTCCCACGAAAAGAGTTTCGTAGAGCCGTAAGGCTGTCTGGGTTCCGGCAGGAACTAGTTCTGGACGGCGAAGCCCTGCCGGATAGATGACACCGTATGTGTGCAACTCTGTAGAGAGATCGTAGTTTCGGTCTTAGTTTGTGAGTGCCTCCCGAAGGGCTGTCC
>NW_025279607.1:0-1231 GCF_018294505.1 Triticum aestivum
TAAGGATAACTTCCTCGTGCCTTACTTTCCCGAGTAAGTCCTCCCCTCAACCGCCCCGTAACATATGAATTCTTAGATTTCGATCGTTTTTCTTTTAACATTCCGTGTTTTCTGCAGTGACACACATTGCACGCTCATCCTCCTAAGCCCCAAATATTCCATGGCCACGTATTTCGACCCGGACCGTCAGTCGAACGTAGACTACACAAATGTCAAGAAGGTTCTTGATGATGTTCTCCCCGGCTACGTCAAATCTGGAGGCACCTTCACCAGGCCTATTCGTAAGTACGGCAAGCACGTGTTCTCCCACAATACGACGTTCTGCTGCGTCAAGCAGCCGCCTGGCGGTCAGAAGGGTGCCTACTACGCCATCCATCACATGCGGGCGATCGTACGGGACCATCATCAACTTCTGCTACCGAGTAGACTCAAAGATTGGGCCGCGAGCGTGTCGGCAATCCAGGACGCGGACATCAGACAAGAATTCTTTCGCAACCAGTCGGAGTTTGCGGAAATCATCCATCAAGATGTCCTTCGTACCTCGGGGCAGTTCTACCTCAGAAATCAACCGTCCAACAGTGACATCGACACAATCCTACAAATGCAGGCTGACAACACCCGTTGTTTCATGACTCCCACGATAGACGGGGGCTTCATCCACGCTCCGGTCCCTTGAGTCGAGTCGAAAGCAGTGATGCTGTGTCTAGTTCTGAAACATCGATTGGCTCATGTTGTAATTAAACTTTAATGAACTTGTAGTATGTCTCTTTGGTTTCGAGAGTCGTTCAACTTAGATGTAATCGATGCTATTAATGTCTTGCTTTTCTCTTCCGATCGTTCTGTTGCATACTTATATATTGCTTATGTATTGTCTGTGAATTGGTACTAACGTTTCGTTTGGCTACTGCATAGCGATGCCGTGGTATGTCGTGTACAAGGGTAAGGTTCCCGGAGTCTACGACGACTGGGAGGAGTGTCGGAGACAGGTTCACCGATTCAGCGGTAACAGTTACAAAGGGTACGCCACTAGGGCCGAGGCCGAATCTAGATACGCCCGCTATCTAGTGGGAGAGGGGAGGGAGCGTTGGAGGAACCGGATGAAGACGAGTTTCATCGTGATGATGCTCATCGTGATGACCGCAGCTCTCTTCTATGTGATGGTAGTTTAGATGATCGATATCGACTTGTAATGTGAAGACAAACTCGCGGTCTCGAGACTTGTAATATAATG
>NW_025279608.1:0-1231 GCF_018294505.1 Triticum aestivum
AACGTGTCCTTGTGGACCTACGAAGTTCAGCAGTAACTTGATCCGAAGTACTTTGATCATTATCATGGTTTTCCTCTTCAGTTGGTGTGGGCATCACAGGAACGGTTTCCTGTGCTGCGTCACTATCCCGCTCAAGAGGTAGTACTTCATCGAGTTCTACTTTCCTCCCACTTACTTCTTTCGAGAGAAACTCTTTTTCCAGAAAGCATCCGTTCTTGGCAACAAAGATCTTGCCTTCGGATCTTAAGTAGAAGGTATACCCTATAGTTTCCTTAGGGTATCCTATGAATACGCATTTTTCCGACTTGGGTTCGAGCTTTTCAGGTTGAAGTTTCTTGACATAAGCTTCGCATCCCCAAACTTTTAGAAACGACAGCTTAGGTTTCTTTCCAAACCATAATTCATACGGTGTCGTCTCAACAGATTTAGACGGTGCCCTATTTAAAGTGAATGTAGCTGTCTCTAAAGCGTATCCCCAAAATGATAGCGGTAAATCGGTAAGAGACATCATAGACCGCACCATATCCAATAGAGTGCGATTACGACGTTCGGACACACCGTTTCGCTGAGGTGTTCCAGGCGGCGTGAGCTGTGAAACGATTCCACATTTCTTTAAGTGTGTACCAAATTCGTGACTTAAGTATTCTCCTCCACAATCTGATCGTAAGAATTTTATCTTTCGGTCACGTTGATTCTCCACCTCATTCTGAAATTCCTTGAACTTTTCAAAGGTCTCAGACTTGTGTTTCATTAAGTAGACATACCCATATCTACTCAAGTCATCTGTGAGGGTGAGAACATAACGATATCCTCCGCGAGCCTCAACGCTCATTGGACCGCACACATCGGTATGTATGATTTCCAACAAGTTGGTTGCTTGCTCCATTGTTCCGGAGAACGGAGTCTTGGTCATTTTGCCTAAGAGGCATGGTTCGCACGTGTCAAACGATTCATAATCAAGAGACTCTAAAAGTCCATCGGCATGGAGCTTCTTCATGCGCTTGACACCAATGTGACCAAGGCGGCAGTGCCACAAGTATGTGGGACTATCGTTATCAACTTTAAATCTTTTGGCATCTACACTATGAACATGTGTAATATTACGCTCGAGATTCATTAAGAATAAACCATTGACCATCGGAGCATGACCATAAAACATATCTCTCATATAAATCGAACAACCATTATTCTCAGACTTAAATGAGTAGCCATCTCGTATTAAACGAGATCC
>NW_025279609.1:0-1231 GCF_018294505.1 Triticum aestivum
TTCTCCAAAGTTGATTTGCGTAGTGGCTACCATCAAATTCGTATGAAATTGGGAGATGAATGGAAAACAGCATTTAAAACTAAGTTTGGATTATATGAGTGGTTAGTCATGCCTTTTGGGTTAACTAATGCACCTAGTACTTTCATGAGATTAATGAACGAAGTTTTACGTGCTTTCATTGGATGATTTGTGGTAGTTTACTTTGATGACATATTGATTTATAGCAGATCTTTGGAAGAACATTTGGAACATTTACGTGCTGTTTTTATTGCTCTACGTGATGCACGTTTGTTTGGTAACCTTGGGAAGTGCACCTTTTGCACCGACCGAGTATCTTTTCTTGGCTATGTTGTTACTCCACAGGGAATTGAAGTTGATAAAGCCAAGATTGAAGCTATTGAGAGTTGGCCGCAGCCCAAAACGGTCACACAAGTGAGGAGTTTTCTTGGCCTCGCTGGATTCTATAGACGTTTTGTGAGAGATTTCAGCACCATTGCTGCACCTCTCAATGAACTTACAAAGAAAGATGTGCCTTTTCTTTGGGGTACTGCACAGGAAGAAGCCTTCACGGTATTGAAAGATAAGTTGACACATGCTCCTTTACTCCAACTTCCTGATTTTAATAAGACTTTTGAGCTTGAATGTGATGCTAGTGGAATTGGATTAGGAGGTGTGTTATTACAAGATGGCAAACCTGTTGCATACTTTTCTGAAAAATTGAGTGGGCCTAGTCTGAATTATTCTACTTATGATAAATAATTATATGCTCTTGTTCGGACTTTAGAAACATGGCAACATTATTTATTGCCCAAAGAATTTGTTATACATTCTGATCATGAATCTTTGAAACATATTAAAAGTCAAGCTAAACTAAATCGTAGACATGCTAAATGGGTTGAATTCATTGAGACTTTCCCTTATGTCATTAAACACAAGAAGGGAAAAGAAAATGTTATTGCTGATGCATTGTCTCGTCGCTATACTATGCTTTCACAACTTGACTTCAAAATATTTGGTTTGGAGACCATCAAAGATCAATATGTGCATGATGCTGATTTTAAAGATGTAATGCAGAATTGTAAAGAAGGAAGAATGTGGAACAAGTTTGTTGTTAACGATGGATTTGTGTTTTGTGCTAACAAGCTATGCATTCCAGCTAGCTCCGTTCGTCTTTTGTTGTTGCAGGAGGCGCATGGAGGAGGATTAATGGGACACTTTGGCGTGAAGAAGA
>NW_025279610.1:0-1231 GCF_018294505.1 Triticum aestivum
AGTTGCTCACATTTGTAACTCAAAGCAGGGGCTGCGGAATAAGCGGAAACTGGCAAAGGACGAGGTGACGATGCGCGTCGGGAATGGTTCCAAGGTCAATGTGATCGCCGTCGGCACGCTACCTCTGCATCTCCCTTCGGGATTAGTTTTAAACCTTAATAATTGTTATTTAGTGCCAGCTTTGAGCATGAACATTGTATCAGGATCTCGTTTAATTCGAGATGGCTACTCTTTTAAATCTGAGAATAATGGTTGTTCCATTTTTATGAGAGATATGTTTTATGGTCATGCTCCTATGGTGAATGGTTTATTCTTTATGAATCTCGAACGTGATGCTACACATGTTCATAATGTGAGTGCCAAAAGAAGTAAGGTTGATAATGATAGTCCCACATACCTGTGGCACTGCCGCCTTGGTCACATAGGTGTCAAACGCATGAAGAAGCTCCATGCTGATGGACTTTTAGAGTCTCTTGATTATGAATCATTTGACACATGTGAACCATGCCTTATGGGTAAAATGACCAAGACTCCGTTCTCAGGAACAATGGAGCGAGCAACCGACTTATTGGAAATCATACATACTGATGTGTGCGGTCCAATGAGTGTTGAGGCTCGCGGTGGCTATCGTTATGTTCTCACCCTCACTGATGATTTAAGTAGGTATGGATATATCTACTTAATGAAACACAAGTCTGAAACCTTTGAAAAGTTCAAGGAATTTCAGAGTGAGGTTGAAAATCAACGTGACAGGAAAATCAAGTTTCTACGATCAGATCGTGGAGGAGAATACTTGAGTCACGAGTTTGGGGCACACTTAAGAAAATGTGGAATAGTTTCACAACTCACGCCGCCTGGAACACCTCAGCGTAATGGTGTGTCCGAACGTCGTAATCGCACTCTGTTAGATATGGTGCGATCTATGATGTCTCTTACCGATTTACCGCTTTCTTTTTGGGGCTATGCTTTAGAGACTGCCGCATTCACTTTAAATAGGGCTCCGTCGAAATCCGTTGAGACGACACCGTATGAATTTTGGTTTGGGAAGAAACCTAAGCTGTCGTTTCTAAAAGTTTGGGGATGCGATGCTTATGTCAAGAAACTTCAACCTGAAAAGCTCGAACCCAAGTCGGAAAAATGCGTCTTCATAGGATACCCAAAAGAAACTATTGGGTACACCTTCTACCTCAGATCCGAAGGCAAGATCTTTGTTGCCAAGAATGGGTCCTTT
>NW_025279611.1:0-1231 GCF_018294505.1 Triticum aestivum
GCAAATACAACGAAGCATCACAACATGACTCTATGACACAAGTACTTTATTTAAGGCTCGGGGAGCCATACATAACATACACAAAGGTACGGGTCTCACGACCCAACATACAAGTCATACAGTCATACAAGCCAACAGCGGAAGTACTTTGTCTGGGTACAGACAACTAGTAAAATAAAATAGGCTTGGAAAGCCTAGCTATACTACGTGGTCCTTCACAAGCTCAGGGTCACCACCTGGGTCTTTAGCCTACTCGTTGATGTCAACGTCTACATAGAACCCATCAGAAGGGGTTGCAGCGTCTTCTGTAAAAATGTAGATTATAGCAACATGAGTACAAAGGTACTCAGCAAGACTTACATCAGATCCTACATACATGCATAGTATCAAGAAGGGTTGGTGGAGTTATTGCAGCAAGCCAGCTTTGACTCTTGGCTAGACTATCCTACGATACTCCAACTTGAAAAGGTTTTGCGCACACGAGTCCACTACTCACCACTTCAATACACTACCGAGGATCCATCTCCGTCTCCCTACGGAAGAGCCATCCTCGGCACTCACACTTATCTTGAGGCTTTTAGTAGTTTCCATTTACTTGTCTATGAACTGTATAGGCAACTAAGTAGTCCTTTACCGCGGACGCGGCTATTCGAATAGATCATGTTAACCCTGCAGGGGTGTACTTCTTCATACATGTTTCCACCACTTAGCGTCTGCACACGACATGTGCTCGGCAGACTTCAAGCGAAAGCCGACGTGGGTGTAGACCACGCCCTACCTAAACACTTAAGCCTCTAGTCCAGGTTTATCGCCTATTCAGGTTCCATCCGCAGGGAGTCCGGCCGAGGTTTCCCATACGGCCCCGAACGATGTGAACAGGGTTCCCGAGATACCTAACGGGTATTCGGTACACCGTGCCACGTACCTACCGCATCACAGCCCACCCCTACGGTCAGCGCTGTCCACGGCCTCCAGTAGGCTACAAACACCAGAAACTACTTGCAACTCCTGGACAGAGAGCTAGGGTGAATAAGAAGTCGAGCGGGGTCATATTTCAGGGCCCAATGCATGGTAGTAGCTGTATCTTAAATCACACATACAGATCTCAGTGCTTAAGGTCGGCTTCAATGAAACAACCCACCATGTACTCCTACATGGCCTCTCATCGATACCTTTACCAAATCGTGTTCACCACACCACTCTCATTACCGACATAATCATTTCACTCTAG
>NW_025279612.1:0-1231 GCF_018294505.1 Triticum aestivum
TCATCCGGAAACTCGTCTGTTACAAAGGGATTTCATTTTTTAAACCTTATTTGATCTCCTGGCTTTTTGTGTGTTCAAAATGCACCATTCAAAGCCGCATCATCATTTGTCAATCCTTTCTGACTTCATTTGTTATTTTTCATGCATTTACTAATTATTTTGAGCTATAAGACCCTAATATTGAAAAGCATTTCAAATGAACTCTGAAAAGGTTGAAAGTTGGCATGATATCATCATTTCATCCACACAGCATGTGCAAGAAAGTTGAGAGGGTTACGGCAAAAACTGGATGCACTTCGTGTACAGAACGGACAATCTCTTTCAAAGTATCAGGATTTCGTCCGAAAACTCGTCTGTTACAAAGGGATTTCATTTTTTAAAACTTATTTGCACTGCTGACTTTTTGTGTGTTCGAAATGCACCATTCAAAGCCACATCATCATTTGTCAATCCTTTCTGACTTCATTTGTTATTTTTCATGCATTTACTAATTATTTTGAGCTACAAGACCTTAAAATAGAAAAGCATTTCAAATGAACTCTGAAAAGGTTGAAAGTTGGCATGATATCATCATTTCATCCACATAGCATGTGCAAGAAAGTTGAGAGGGTTACGGCAAAAACTGGATGCACTTCGTGTACAAAACGGACAATCTCTTTCAAAGTATCAGGATTTCATCCGGAAACTCGTCTGTTACAAAGGGATTTCATTTTAAAAACCTTAGTTGATCTCCTGACTTTTTGTGTGTTCAAAATGCACCATTCAAAGCCACATCATCATTTGTCAATCCTTTCTGACTTCATTTGTTATTTTTCATGCATTTACTAATTATTTTGAGCTTTAAGACCCTAAAATTGAAAAGCATTTCAAATGAACTCTGAAAAGGTTGAAAGTTGGCATGATATCATCATTTCATCCACACACCATTTGCAAGAAAGTTGAGAGGGTCACGGCAAAAACTGGATGCACTTCGTGTATAAAACGGATAATCTCTTTCAAAGTATCAGGATTTCATCCGGAAACTCGTCTGTTACAAAGGGATTTCATTTTTTAAAACTTATTTGCACTGCTGACTTTTTGTGTGTTCAAAATCCACCATTCAAAGCGACATCATCATTTGTCAATCCTTTCTGACTTCAGTTGTTATTTTTCATGCATTTACTAATTCTTTTGAGCTACAAGACCTTAAAATAGAAAAGCATTTCAAATGAACTCTGAAAAGGTTGAAAGT
>NW_025279613.1:0-1230 GCF_018294505.1 Triticum aestivum
CAGCTTTCAGCATTGCGAAGAGCTCGGGAATAGTCTTGTTCATCCCTTGCATATTATAGTTCATCACAAAGCTCTTGTAGCTTGGTGGCAGTGATTGGAGAATTCTGTCAATGACGCAATCATCCGGAAGTGTAACTCCCAATTGAATCAAGTGATTATTATACCCAGACATTTTGAGTATATGCTCACTGACAGAACTGTTCTCCTCCATCTTGCAGCTATAGAACTTATTGGAGACTTCATATCTCTCAATCCGGGCATTTGCTTGAAATATTAACTTCAACTCCTGGAACATCTCATATGCTCCATGACGTTCAAAACATCGTTGAAGTCCCGGTTCTAAGCCGTAAAGCATGGCACACTGAACTATTGAGTAGTCATCAGCTTTGCTCTGCCAGACGTTCATAACTTCTGGTGTTGCTCTTGCAGCAGGCCTGGCACTCAGCGGTGCTTCCAGGACGTAATTCTTCTGTGCAGCAATGAGGATAATCCTCAGGTTACGGACCCAGTCCATGTAATTGCTACCATCATCTTTCAACTTTGCTTTCTCAAGGAACGCATTAAAATTCAACGGTGCAACAGCACGAGCCATCTATCTACAATCAACATAAACAAGCAAGATACTATCAGGTACTAAGTTCATGATAATTTTTAAGTTCAGTTAATTTACTTAAGAACTCCCACTTAGATAGACATCCCTCTAATCCTCTAAGTGATCACGTGATCCAAATCAACTAAACCATAACCGATCATCACGTGAGATGGAGTAGTTTTCAATGGTGAACATCAATATGTTGATCATATCTACTATATGATTCACGCTCGACCTTTCGGTCTCCGTGTTCCGAGGCCATATCTGTATATGCTTGGCTCGTCAAGTATAACCTGAGTATTCCGCGTGTGCAACTGTTTTGCACCCGTTGTATTTGAACGTAGAGCCTATCACACCCGATCATCACGTGGTGTCTCAGCACGAAGAACTTTTGCAACGGTGCATACTCAGGGAGAACACTTCTTGATAATTTAGTGAGAGATCATCTTATAATGCTACCGTCAATCAAAGCAAGATAAGATGCATAAAAGGATAAACATCACATGCAATCAATATAAGTGATATGATATGGCCATCATCATCTTGTGCTTTGTGATCTCCATCTCCGAAGCACCGTCATGATCACCATCGTCACCGGCGCGACACCTTGATCTCCATCGTAGCATCGTTGTCGTCTC
>NW_025279614.1:0-1230 GCF_018294505.1 Triticum aestivum
GCCGTGGCCGACACCCACGTTGGGCTTCCGCTTGAAGGTTGCCGAGTACATGTCGTGTAAATGGCGGTAAGTGGTGAGAGCGTGTGTGAAGAAGTACACCCCTGCAGGGTTAATATGATCTATTCGAATAGCCGTGTCCGCGGAAAAGGACTTCTGGGTTGCTTATATCAGTTCATAGACAAGTGAAAGTGGATACTCTAAAATACGCAAGATAAGCGTGAGTGCTATGGATGGCATTCTCGTAGGGAGACGGGAGTGGATCCATAGTGGTGTATTGATATGGTGAATATGTGGACTCGTGTGCGCCACCTCAAAGAGTTACATTGCAGTCGTAGTTTAGGATAGCCACCGAGTCAAAGCTGGCTTGCTGCAGTTAAACCCCACCATCCCTTTGTTGATAATGATGCATATGTAGATAGTTCTGATGTAAGTCTTGCTGGGTACATTTGTACTCACGTTTGCCTATTTTATGTTTTGCAGAGAGACTTCGGTCTCGCTAGTAGTTCCGCGTGGACTTCGACGTTTAGCTTGATACCTCAGCTACGATCTTGTGCCCTCGGCAGGATCTGATAGATAGTCAGGCTTCTCAGCCTTTTTCATTTATAGATGTCTGTACTCAGACATGATAGCTTCCGCTTGTGCTTTGACTTGTATGCTCTGAGTGTTGGGTCATGAGACCCATGTTTGTAATATCTCGCTGCTCGGAGCCTAATGAATAATTACTTGAGTTGTAGAGACATGTTGTGATGCCATGTTGTATTTGCACATATCGAGCATATTGTGTGTATGTTTTTGAAATGCTTGGTATGTGTAGGATCTGACCATCTAGTTGTTTATCTTTAGTAGCCTCTCTTACCGGGAAATGTCTCCTAGTGTTTCCACTGAGCCATGGTAGCTTGCTACTGCTCCGGAACACTTAGGCTGGCCGGCATGTGTCCTTCTTCGTTCCTGTGTCTGTCCCTTCGGGGAAATGTCACGCTTTGAGTACCGGAGTCCTGTTAGCCCGCTACAGCCCGGTTTACCGGAGTCCTGCTAGCCCAGTGCTACAGCCCGGACCCACTTGCTGATGACCGACACGTTCGAAGCTGGGTCATGGATGCCTGTCCCTGTAAGTCTGTGCCACTTTGGGTTTACGACTAGTCATGTCAGCCCGGGCTCCTTATCATATGGATGCTAGCGACACTATCATATACGTGAGCCAAAAGGCGCAAACGGTCCCGGGCAAAGGTA
>NW_025279615.1:0-1230 GCF_018294505.1 Triticum aestivum
TGGTCAGAAACCGGTGAAAGACAATTCTTTGGACCGGATATGATCCAGGAGGCAGAAGAGCAAGTTCGCATCATTCGTGAGAATTTGAAAACAGCCCAATCTCGTCAAAAGAGTCAGTATGATCGTCATCATAAGGATATGACTTATGAAATTGGCGACCAAGCTTACCTTCGGGTTACTCCTTTGAAGGGTACCCATCGTTTCGGTATCAAGGGCAAGTTGGCTCCTCGTTACATTGGTCCTTTTCGTATTCTCGCTAAACGAGGAGAGGTTGCCTACCAATTGGAACTACCTCCACATCTTTCTCGAGTTCATGATGTCTTCCACGTCTCTCAACTCAGGCGTTGCTTCTCGGATCCCATCCGCGGAGTGGACCACGAAACGCTTGATCTCCAAGATAACCTCACATACCGAGAGTACCCGGTTCGCATTCTTGATCAAGCAGAGCGTGTTACTCGACATCAGAACATCAAGTTTCTCAAAGTTCAGTGGTCTCATCATTCCGAGAGAGAGGCTACTTGGGAGCGAGAAGATCGTCTTCGACTGGAGTACCCCGCTTTCTTTCCGTCGACCCCTGAATCTCGAGACGAGATTCTTTCAAGTGGGGGCGAGTTGTCACATCCCTAGTCTGGTATGACTTAGGCTAGCTAGCTATTTGTGCATCATATTTAAATTTCATTTAAATTTGAAATGAGGATTGGTGGAACCCTCAGAATCATTTTTTGAAAATGACCCAAATAAAAATTTCTCCAAAAGGGTCCAAGAAAATGCTCATGTTGCCCTCTGAAAATATTGGACAGAGATAAAAATCAAAACAATATTTTTAGGAGCTCATGGACATTTATTTTGGCCATTTGGATTAATTCGATAAATATTTGCATTGGAAATATATTTCTATATATATGAAATATGGTCCAAAAATTATGCCATTTATAAAAGAGCTCTGGAATAATATATCCAGCTCCTGCAAAAATTGGCATAATAAAATTAAATGATTTAATATATTTATTAAATCAAAACAAATGTCAGAAAAATTAGAAAAACAGAAATAAAGGGGAGAGAAACTTACCTGGGCCTCCCCTCCCCTGCGCAGCCCAGCAGCAGCAGGCCGGCCCAGCCAGGAGGCGGCCCAGCCCGCCTGGCCCCCCTCCCCTGTCGCCTTCCTCCTCTGCCAGGAGGACGGGCGTGTGCCCGACGCTCGCCGGCACGCGCGCGCGCCACCTCCCCCCC
>NW_025279616.1:0-1230 GCF_018294505.1 Triticum aestivum
GTTCGCAACATGTCACGTCCAGAGGGAAGCATAGCCAGGGGCTTTCTGACCGAAGAGTGCATCTCCTACTGCACGAATTATCTAGGCATCGAGAACCCCGTTGGTCTGCCCGTCAACAGGCACCTCGGCAGGCTCGCTGGATGGGGTCACCGTGAGGGTCGCCGCGAAATGCATGTCGACTTCGATGGTCGACTCGCCGACTTTGAAAGAGCAAACCTAGTCGCGCTACAACACATAGACGTGGTCGATCCTTGGGTGGTAGAGCACAAAACGTTTATTGAGAAGACGTACAATGACCGAGGCCAACAGAGGACAGACGGAGATATAATCAAAGAGCACAACTCATGTTTCACGCGTTGGTTCAAGCAGAAGCTTCTGTCGTACCCTTTACATGAGGATTCTTCCGCGGAAGAACAACTCATATTCGCCTTGTCACAGGGCGCCGAGCACAACCTGATGACGTATGAGGCGTATGATATCAACGGCTACACATTCTACACCGAGGACAAGGACATGAAGAGCGATGGTTATCAGAACTCCGGGGTAACGATGGAATCCTACACCGGTAACGACAAGGATAGATACTACGGAAGGGTCGAGGAGATCTGGGAGCTGAGCTACGCTGGAGAGAAGGTCCCGATGTTCCGTGTCAGATGGGCCAAGAGCGTCATACAAGAAGACCGGTATTTCACCACCATGGTTATACCCGAAGCCAAATCCAAGACCGCAGGCGCGAACGTCACCGCGAAAAATGAGCCATGGGTACTGGCTTCCCAAGTGGACCAATGCTTCTTCATTACCGACCCATCAAAGCCCAGTCGTGTTGTCGTGAGGAGAGGCAAAAGGAAGATCATCGGAATGGATGGAGTCGCCAATGAGCAAGACTTCGACAAGTACGGCGACCCGAAGATGGAACATGACGACGACGATGAAGTATTAGCATACACCACAAGAAGAAGCAGGACCACCCTACCTAAAGGATGTCCGTTCAAGAGAAGAACTCCATTTACGAAAAATAAGGGCAAGAAGATTGTGAACAGATAGCTAGCTAAGATCGATTGTATTTAAATTGTAGCCTTCATTTCTCGATTGTATTTCATGGGCACTTTTTGAACTCATGAATGTTTTTAAATTTCATGGACACTCGATTGTATTTCTCGATTGTAGCCGACCCCCCGCACCCTCCCCCGCTCCACCGGCCGCCGCCGCCGACCCCCGGCCCGCACCCTC
>NW_025279617.1:0-1230 GCF_018294505.1 Triticum aestivum
AGTTCTTGATTGATCGTATTATTATGAAGATTAGTGGATGGAAAGAGAAGTTGTTATCGGCTGGTGGAAAGGAAATTTTGCTTAAGTCTGTTGTTCAAGCTATCCCAACATATGCAATGTCCGTCTTTAAAATTCCTAAATTTTTTTGCAAAGGAATCATAGACGCAATGTCGCAATTCTGGTGGGGTGACGAGGACAATCAGAAAAGGATGCACTGGATGGCGTGGTGGAAGATGTGTGTTCCAAAAGACCTAGGTGGAATGGGTTTCCATGATATACACTGTTTTAACCTGGCTTTGCTAGCGAAACAAGCTTGGCGCCTCTTGGAAAATCCTGAATCCTTATGTGCAACAATCCTAAGAGCAAAGTATTTCCCGGAGGGCGATTTGATGAGCGCGGTATTAAAAAAGGGCTCCTCTTTTACGTGGCAAAGCATTATGGAGGGAGTGGTTTCACTCAGGAATGGCTATATATGGAGAGCCGGAACAGGAGAAAATATTGACATATGGAGAGATGCATGGATCCCAAATTGTGCAGATAGGAAAATTATTACACCAAGAAGGGGGAATCTCCTGACGAAAGTTTCTGAGCTTATTGACCCAATCACGAATTGTTGGGATGAAGATTTGGTGAGACAAACTTTGTGGCCAATTGATGCCTATAGAGTCCTAGCGATCCCGATCCCTATGCATAATATGTCGTACTTTATTGCTTGGAGCTAGTACAAAAAATGGTTTATACACTGTACGATCAGCGTATGTGGAGGAATGGAAAAAGCAGCATGGGAGGAAATTGGAATACTCAGATGGCATGGGTAGAAGTAAGGTCAATCCTATTTGGGGTAAGATCTGGAAATTAGCTTGTCCGGCGAAGGTTAAATTTTTTATTTGGCGTACGCTCCACGGGACTCTACCGTGTCGCGTTACACTGGCCAACAGACACATAAAAACTCAACCAATATGTCCAGCATGTTTGGATGGGCCAGAGGACAGGAAACATGTATTATTTCTGTGCCAGAAGGCAAAAGAAGTGTGGGAATATTTGGGGTTGTATGAAGTGGTAAAAAAGCCCGCGTCATTGACCGTGCAGGAGAGACAGTCCTTGAATTCTTACTCCTTATGCCTGATCATGAATTACCTATCTTGGGCTCCCGGAATGCAGGGGAACTAATCGCTATAGCTGCTTGGTATTTATGGTGGAATAGACAGAAACTAGTTCATGAGGGTAAGT
>NW_025279618.1:0-1230 GCF_018294505.1 Triticum aestivum
CAGGCATCTCAGTGTTTTGCCAGCAATAGACGGTGCCCGGGTGTTTGAAATTCATTCTCATTTCTTGTATGGGACCTAAGCATGCACCCAAGGACACATATTTGATTTTTCAACCAATTTATATGCACTGGAGCATGTGCATGTAGTTCAAATTTGAAGTATGCACATAAAATGCATTGAAAACTCAATTAGTGCATAAAAATGTCCAAACGAACCCCAAAAAATTTGTACCACAACATGTTGATGCCGCACCATGATAGCATGCCAAGTTTCATGAATTTCAGACGAGTTTTGGATTTACTAGAATTTAAAAACCAGGCATCTCAATGTTTTGCCAGCATTCAATGGTGCCCCGGTGTTTGAAATTCATTCCCATATCTTGCATGGGACCTAAGCATGCACCCAAGGACATAGATTTGATTTTTCAACCAATTTATATGCACTGGAGCATGTGCATGTAGTTCAAGTTTTAATTATGCGCATAAAATGCATTGAAAACTCAGTTAATGAATAAAAATGTCCAAACGAACCCCAAAAAATCACAAAAAATCACACAAAACTTCTGTTATTCTATGTTGACACCAGAATAAATTTGAAAGCAATAAGAGGCAATGGATATCGTTTCGTCCACAAAGATGGGACGATCCCTACCGAAAACTATCATGCTTGTTGTGAGGAGCTCCGGTTTGTGAGAAGCATATACCCAAACCTGCCCCAAATGGGACAAAATTTGTACAACAGCATGTTGATGCCGCTCCATGATAGCATGCCAAGTTTCATGAATTTCAGACGAGTTTTGGATTTACTAGAATTTAGAAACCAGGCATCTCAATGTTTTGCCGGCAATCAACGGTGCCCCGGTGTTTGAAATTCATTCCCATTTCTTGCATGGGATCTAAGCATGCACCCAAGGACACAAATTTTATTTCAACCAATTTGTATGCACTGGAGCATGTGCATGTAGTTCAAATTTTAATTATGCACATAAAATGCATTGAAAACTCAGTTAATGCATAAAAATGTCCAAACGAACCCCGAAAAATCACAAAAAATCACACAACACTCCTGTTGTTCTATGTTGACACGAGAGAAAATTTTGAAAGCAATAACAGGCAATGGATATCGTTTCGTTCACAAAGGTGGGATGTTCCATACCGAAAACCATCATGCTTGCCGTGAGAAGCTCCGGTTTGTGAGAAGCATATACCCAAACTTGCCCCAAATGGGACA
>NW_025279619.1:0-1230 GCF_018294505.1 Triticum aestivum
GACATGCGTGCCGGGCATTTGCAACCGCCACAACACTTCCAGACTTGTGAGAGGCCGTCTACGCAAGATTTGGCGGTAATGCTAGCCCCGGGAGGCCGCCGGCCACAGCCGTAGATGCGCGAAGGGCAATCCGCGTAGAGGGAATTTTTCGGATACTTCTCCATCGCCAAAAATTATGAAAAAATACCATCGTTCCTATAGCACATGTGCCCGCGTCGTGCAAAAAAACTCATGATTTTATCGCGCTCCGAGTATTTAGTAATATTGACGCCGCATCGTTACCGCAGAACGTCTACTACCGTGTCATCGCCGTCCGTGAGGGGGGCCACGCCCCGGAGACGCGTCCCGCCTCTTCGGACATGCCACCACACCACCCCGCATGTATGAGGGCCCGGTGCGACGCTCCGGTGGCATTGCTACCCCCAGTGCCCCCGTCCCGCCTAACCCTGTAGCGTTTGACCACGGGATCTAGCCCTTTGACTTTGCACGGACGGGCTTTGACCAGTGGACCTCCCCACCCGGTTGTGTTAGGTCAGCCCATAGGAACACTTTGGAGCAACATCCGGGCCAGGCCCACAGCAAGATCCCCTCAGTGTAGACCCCACGCGTCCGTTTCCCCACCCCCAGGTGCCGGCGGCGGCGCCGTCCGTGAGGGGGGCACACCCCGGACACACATGCCGGGCGTTTGCAACCGCCACAACACTTCCAGACTTGTGAGAGGCCGCCTACGCAAGATTTGGCGGCATGCTAGCCCCCGGAGGCCGTCGGCCACAGCCGTAGACGCGCGAAGGGCAATCCGCGTAGAGGGAATTTTTCGGATACTTCTCCATCACCAAAAATTATGAAAAAATACCATCGTTCCTATAGCACATGTGCCCGCGTCGTGCAAAAAAACTCATGATTTTATCGCGCTCCGAGTATTTAGTAATATTGACGCCGCATCGTTACCGCAGAACGTCTACTACCGTGTCATCGCCGTCCGTGAGGGGGGGGGCACTCCCCGGAGACCTGTCCCGCCTCTTCGGACATGCCACCACACCACCCCGCATGTATGAGGGCCCGGTGCGATGCTCCGGTGGCATTGCTACCCCAGTGCCCCCGTCCCGCCTAACCCTGTAGCGTTTGACCATGGGATCTAGCCCTTTGACTTTGCACGGACGGGCTTTGACCAGGGGACCTCCCCACCCGGTTGTGTTAGGTCAGCCTATAGGAACACTTTGGAGCAACATC
>NW_025279620.1:0-1230 GCF_018294505.1 Triticum aestivum
TTTCTGAGTTGTGGATGCATAGATTAGTATGTCGAACCAAGTTCAACATATTTCTTCCGGATAACCCATGCAGAAAGGTAAAACTGGCAGAGTCACGATTTATGAATGGAGAACTCCTCAAGAGTACTCTAATTATGATCTTTTGATCCAATAAACATCTGCCATAAGCGGTTCATAGTATTTGGAAGAAGGAAATACCACGGACCTCGAGGACTATCGCAAAGTTACTAATATCCTGAAGGAATTAGCAAACACTATCAACATGAAGTAAGTAGAGTGAATCTCGGGTTCAAAACCCAAGGAGTAGAATACCTACTACTAAGTGGCATCACGGGATGCTTTCGAGAATAAAAGCCAGAATCATCACACTGGGACACAAAACATGGCTAGACTACTAGATGATCCCCTGAGACACCTAGGGTCATAGTAATAACTCTAACATAAAGGTTGAGGCAGTAGAGTACCTCAACTCAACAATTTGTGTGATTAATCTGACCAAAGGCACATCGAAAACAGGAGGAAGGGATTTGCAAATGCATCAGACTGTTTGGAAACCTGGGATGACTCGGACAGCATAACGGCTGTAAATGCTCAGAAAAGATTTGAGACATTCACAAAAATGGTGGCATAACCACTCAAAGGCACAATATCAAGGTTTCAAGATCAACGATTAACATACGGAAGTAATAGGAGCTGAAACGAGGCTTAATTCCAACAATTCTATAAGTCTACGGATTAGTAACACGTGATCCTAATAGAAAGAAGAGATAGCCTAGTTCTTAATCCCCGTAGGAAAGATAAGATGACTCAGATCAGAAGGCCATGAGGTATAAGGAGTAAAAAGAGCCTTACGTTCCATCCCACAATCAATTCCCTTATATAACTAAAGAATTTCTAGACTCAACTTCGACCAGTTTGGCTTGGTAATCCTACAGGCAGTCAAGCTCTGATACCAACGCTGTCAGGACCCCGACTCAATGCCACATCGATCTAGCATGTAACACCTCATATCACTTTGCGGCCTCACGCACGGTATTCCCACGGGTGTCGCCTTACCTTAGCCCGGGACCGTTTGCGCCTTTTGGCACACGTATATGACAGTGTCGCTAGCATCCATATGATAAGGAGCCCGGGCTGACATGGCTAGTCGTAAACCCAAAGTGGCACAGACTTACAGGGACAGGCATCCATGACCCAGCATCGAACGTGTCGGTCATCAGCGAGTGAATC
>NW_025279621.1:0-1230 GCF_018294505.1 Triticum aestivum
AGCAAGTTTATATTTAGCATTCATACGCTCAATGTTTTCCTTAGTTAACTCATGCATTTTTAAAATCAATTCAGCACGTTCTTTAGCATCAAAATTAACCTTCTCCAAAGATGGAAGAGGCAACAAATCAATAGGTGCACGAGGTAGGAAACCATACACAATATCAAAAGGGCACATCTTAGTAGTAGAATGCAATGAACGATTATAAGCAAATTCAATATGAGGCAAGCATTCTTCCCACATTTTCTTATTATTCTTCAAAACAGCCCTAAGCATAGTAGACAATGTTCTATTGACTTCTTCAGTTTGACCATCAGTTTGGGGGTGACAAGTAGTACTAAAAAGCAGTTTAGTCCCCAACTTAGCCCATAAACATCTCCAAAAGTGGCTAAGAAATTTAGTATCACGATCTGAAACAATAGTATTTGGCACACCATGCAAGCGAATAATTTCACGAAAGAACAAATCAGCGACATTAACAGCATCATAGCTTTTATGACATGGTATAAAGTGCGCCATTTTCTGATAGAGGCAAAGGTGTCCCGTTTTTCGATGAGATGATGGATATCGCTTTGGTGGAAGTCGACTTTGACAATCCGACTACGAACGTGCGATGACGTCGCGCCTTAGCAATCGCTAAACCAACTCCGAGAGGTTATTGACCACGCCGGAGCACGATCAACCTGACCACGAGGGTCTGTTTCCTGCGAGCAAACGAAGAACAAGCAAGAAACTGAGATTGCAATCTGGATATTGCGAATATAAGATGAAAGCTTTATTGATCAAGGTGGGGTTCTGTGACGCCTTTGTCTGGTCGTTGAACACAAACGAAGTACGCGAAGTTGCAGCTATGACGAACTTTTAATCTAAACAAAACCCAAAGTCTAAACGACGCCCTAAGGGCTGTATATATGGAGGAAGAGGGGGGAATTTCGTGGCCCTTGGGGAAGGGGTCCGAAACCAGCCCTATCTCTTGTTTCCCCACACATACGGACTCTAAAAATAGCCTATACTCAAGTATTTCGAAATTACATGGGCCTGGCCCAATAATAAGGTGACGCAGCACCTGAAATAGCCTCTGGACGAAAGTTATGAAGTAGCATCTTCTATATTGCGTCCAAGGCTTCATGCACGCATTATGGTGGCTTCAACGTCCTGAAATCATCACTTGTAACTCCGTTCTTGTCCCCCATGCGCATGCCATCATCTCCATGCTTGTTCTTGCTCCAA
>NW_025279623.1:0-1230 GCF_018294505.1 Triticum aestivum
GCCCCCATAAAGAAGACAAGACAGGATGTGGCTACAGTGTAGCCCATCACCCCCATATCCAGGGCAGGGCGCTGCCACGGTGTCCCGTACCGGCCGAGATATCCGCACGGCGCGGCAGTGTTGCCAATCCACCCTTGACGTCACCCCTGTCAAGTGGAACCCTATTCCCATGACGGCCTGTCGGTACGACCTGAAGGCGGCGGGCCCTACTAGACAGCGAGAGCCTAGAGGGCAGCAGCACCTGACCAGTCGGACCCGAGGGAGGCCGGCCTCTAGCAGGGGGCCCACTCTTCCCTCGGAGTCCACGCGCCATTAACCAGGCGAGACACGGTGTGGCTACAGTGATCTCCCACCAGACGGCGAGACTGTAGGCATGCCCCCCCCCGACCAAGCATGCGTCATTAGCATTACGACTAGAGTAACAAGCAGCAGGCCAGACATGTAAGCGGCGGAGGCGGCCTGTCGGCTCCGTACCAGACCAGCCGGCAGGGCCCACCAGGCGGCGGGCCCCAGCGGCCGGCGGAGGAGCCGGCGATAGGAGACACTGACAATCCGGCCCTACACCCAGCCAGATTACAATTGTACCCCGGGGGTAGGCCTATATTAAACTCCTAGGGCACCCATGCAAGGGGTTCCCAACCTGTTAGACCAAGACACCCACGTAGAGAGAGGAGAGAGCTGGCCCTGCTTTCTTCTGCCTCTAGCATACAGCTCGAGGAGCACCATTGTACTCGCTAGTGCCTTAGGGATCATGCGGCGACCTCGTAGAGCAGGACTAGGGGTGTTATCTCATAGGAGAGCCCCAAACCTGGGTAAGATTCGCCGGTGTGCATGTCTTCACCTCATCCCATTTCCTGGCACTGGCGACGTCCTACTAGCCCCCATCATGATTAGTCATCCTTTGGCATATGTCGCACCAAACCCGCGACAATCAACCCTAAAGTTCACCTTATGGTAGGAAGTGACTATGATAATCTAATGGTCTAAGGAACTAAAACACTTGCTAACACTATGTGTTATAACAATTAATTTAAAACGATATTATGTCAAAGTATAACATACAAGTTTGTGTCGATTCAATATATGATCGTTCTTCTAACGTCATACTCTCAATGTTGTTTTAGTACTATTGTTAAACTTAGCGATATACTAAGATCCCTAAAATATGATCACCAACAACACTTGAGCCAGTCTTACAGGCAAGACTAGGTACCTATTCTTTACCGCTTA
>NW_025279624.1:0-1230 GCF_018294505.1 Triticum aestivum
TCTGACCAGTGGACCTCTCCACCCGGTTGTGTCAGGTCTACCCTAGGGACACCCGGGAGCAACATCCGGGCCAAACCCACAGCTACATCCACTCCGTGTAGACCCGACGTGTCCGTTTCCTCCCCTCCAGGTGACGGCAGCGGCGCCGTCCGTGATGGGGGGCACACCCCGGAGACGTGTCTCGCCTCTTCGGACATGCCACAACACCACCCCACATGTATGAGGGTCCGGTACGACGCTCCGGTGGCATTGCTACCCCCAGGGCCCCCATCCCGTCTTACCCTGGAGCGGTTGACCACGGGATCTAGCCCTTTGACTTTGCACGGACGGGCTTTGACCAGCGGACCTCCCCGCCTGGTTGTGTTAGGTCAGCCCATAGGAACACTTTGGAGCAACAACCGGGCCAGACCCACAGCAAGATCCTCTCCGTGTAGACCCGACGCGTCCATTTCCCCCCTCCAGGTGCCGGCGGCGGTGCCGTCCGTGAGGGGGGCACACCCCGGACACGCGTGGCGGGCGTTTGCAACCACCAAAACACTTCCAAACTTGTGAGAGGCCGTCTACGCAAGATTTGGGGGCATGCTAGCCCCCGGAGGCCGCCGGCCACAGCCGTAGACGCGCGAAGGGCAATCCGCATAGAGGGAATTTTTGGGATACTTCTCCATCACCAAAAATTATGAAAAAAATATTATCGTTCCTATAGCACATGTGCCCACGTCGTGCAAAAAAAACTCATGATTTTATCGCGCTCCGAGTATTTAATAATATTCACGCCGCATCGTTACCGCAGAATGGCTACTACCGTGTCATCGCCGTCCGTTAGGGGGGGCCACGCCCCGGAGATGCGTGCCGCCTCTTCGGACATGCCACCACACCACCCCGCATGTATGAGGGCCCGATGCGATGCTCCGGTGGCATTGCTACCCCCAGGGCCCCCGTTCCGCCTAACCCTGTAGCGTGTGACCACGGGATCTAGCCCTTTGACTTTGCACGGACGGGATTTGACCAGTGGACCTCTCCACCCGGCTGTGTTAGGTCAGCCCATAGGAACACTTTGGAGCAACATCCGGGCCAGACCCACAGCAAGATCTCCTCCGTGTAGACCCGACGCGTCCGTTTCCCCCCTCCAAGTGCTGGCGGTGGCGCCATCCGTGAGGGGGGCCAAACCCCGGAGACGCGTGCCGCCTCTTCGGACATGCCGCCCACACCACCCCGCATGTATGAGGGCCC
>NW_025279625.1:0-1230 GCF_018294505.1 Triticum aestivum
CAATGACTTAATCACTGAAGCTGAAGAAATGTGTAAAGTCATCCGTGATAATCTCAAAGCCGCGCAATCGCGCCAGAAGAGCTACTATGATAGTAAGCATCGTGATTTGGCTTTCGAGATCGGAGACCATGTCTACCTCCGCGTCTCTCCAATGAAAGGCACTCGTCGCTTCGGTATCAAAGGGAAGCTTGCCCCTAGATACGTGGGTCCTTTCAAGATCATTGGCAAAAGAGGCGACCTCGCCTATCAACTTGAGCTTCCTTCCAACTTCGCAAACGTGCACGATGTGTTCCACGTGTCACAGCTCCGCAAGTGCTTCAAGACGCCTGAGCGCACTATCGACTTCGAAGAGATTGACCTCCAAGAAGATTTGTCTTATCATGAGCACCCAGTTGCTATTCTTGAAGAAACTGAGCGCAAGACTCGCAACAAGTCTATCAAATTCCTGAAAGTGAAGTGGTCGCACCATTCCGACCAGGAAGCCACCTAGGAACGCGAGGACCATCTCCGTTCCGAATATCCGGAGTTCTTTCAGTTCTAGATCTCGGGACGAGATCCTCTCGTAGTGGTGGAGTGTTGTAACACCCCGCATGTAACTTGCCATATTTGTAACTCCGACTCTTGCCATTTCCGTTAATGTGATATGTTTTTCCCTCCGTTTTTGGGTTTTGTCTTTCGTTTTGTATTTTTTCATGTCATGCATTTTCATATCATATCATCATGTGCATTGCATTCGCATACGTGTTCGTCTCATGCATCCGGGCATTTTCCCCGTTGTCCGTTTTCCAATCCGGCGCTCCTATCTCCTCCGGTGCACCCCTCTAGTTTTCTTTCGTGTGCGTGTGTCAAACTTTCCCGGAATGGACCGAGGCTTGTCATGTGGTCTTAATATACCACCCGGAGACTACCGGTCAAGTTTCGTTCCATTCGGAGGTCGTTTGGTACTCCAACGATTAACCGGGCCTCCGCTATGTCCATTTGAGTGTCCAGCATAAACCCCCTCCAAAACCAGCCCAAAGCCCACCAAGCTCTCTTCCATGCTCTAGGTCGTTCGATCACGATCGTGTGGGCGAAAACCGCACCTCATTTGGAGTCTCCTAGCTCCCTCTACCTATAAATGAGTGGGCATCCCGAAAAACGCATTTGCAGACGAAACCCTAACCCTCTCCTCGCGCCGCGCCGGACACGTCCGCCGCCGGCCGGACGCACCGGCCGCAGCCAATCGGCGCG
>NW_025279626.1:0-1230 GCF_018294505.1 Triticum aestivum
GTTCTGAGCAACTTTCATGTAGAAAGTATTTTCATCCGAGTTACGGATTATTTTATATGAATTTCCAAAGTTTTATATGATTATATTGATTTATTTAACTCCAAAATTTAATCAGTAAAACTATTGTCACAAAGTGCAGTGCCAGCCATAGTGTATGACAGGTGGGGTCAGAGTCAAAGTCAACAGTCTAGTCAGCTGTTGACTGGGTCAACGTTGACTGGTCAAACAGGGCAATGGGGCCCATCGTCATAGACTAGTTTAACTAAGCAGGTTTAATTAGACTAAATATGTTCATTAGGCTAATTAATCAAAGTTAATTAGGTAGTTAACTAAGCAAATTAATTAATTAATCAAATTACTAATTAATTAAATAATTATTTCTATTTTTCAATTCCGTTCGTTTTTTTTTAACAGGGGCATGGGGCCCCCTGGTCAGTGGCACAAGGCCTGGGGCTGTGCAGCCCAGGAGCGAGCGCCGCGGCACCCAGAAGGGCACCGGCGGGCACGGCACCGACGGGGGGAAGGGGCGAGGTTAGGCCGGGGTAGCAGGGGCCGTCGCCGGACGGCGGCAGCCGAAGCGGGTGCTTGGGCGACGGCGCGTGGGTGGAGCGGCAGGACGCGGTGAGCGCACCGGGAAGGGCCGCGGTGCCCGGGCGCGTGCGTTGGGCGTGGCTGGAGGTGCCCGGGCGTGGCGAGCGCACCGGGATGTGGTGGCCACATCGAGGCAGAGGGGGAGAGAGGAGGACGGATGGCGGCTCACAGGGGGAGTAGGGAACGGGGCAACGGTGTTCGGGGAGGATGTCGAGGCGGAGGGTGGGGACGGGCGACGTAGACGGGGAGGCGGCACCGACGACGGCGGTTGGCGGGGTGACTCCGGCGGGGTGGTCCGGCGTCGGCGCAGGGCATCGGGGGCGTCGATTGCCCCCGATCGGATCCACGCAGGAGGGAGGTTGAGGAGGCGGGCGACGGCGGGGCCGCGCGGGCGGCGTCAATGAGGTGGCGGTGGGTGGCGACGGAGTTAGGGCGAGCGATGGGGGCGACGGGATCGGGGTCCGCGGCGACGAGGTCGTGCCGGGGCTCGGGGGAGACGGGCGCGATGCCGGAGGGTGAGGAAGAAGGCCGGGAGGGGGCGGCGAGGGCGAGGCGTTTCGGTGCCGGGCGGCACCGGTGAGATGGTGTCGCGGGGGAGGACGGAGGCGGGGGAATCGGGCTCTGCCCCCGATCCAGATC
>NW_025279627.1:0-1230 GCF_018294505.1 Triticum aestivum
TTTTTTTTAAGTTAATGGTCGAAGGTTCATTCTTAGGCTATTGATTATTGAATCACCATTCTGACTTTGGTCGTGCAACCCAACCCATATTTCGGGCGCACCTTTCAACCAATGTTTAATTGTGTATGTTTTCCTCGAGCATACTTCCTTATATCATTTGATATGCCAAATGTTATATCCTTGTTCACTTAATTGTGGAAATCCATCTTTTGGTAATCTCGATGAATTGCCGTTGAGTTCACCAGACACCTCCTTGTCCTCTCCTTGGGTTAATGATGGACTCTTGTTAACGGAAATCACTTCGTAGTTCATTTCCCCGAGAATCTTACAATGTCATCTCGTCAATTTGCGTTGCACCTTTTCTGCTCAGGTATCCTAAGTCTGAGGTATCCTGACACCAATCGGATCTGAATCTCGGTCAGATATGATGGTTGGGACAATTTTCCAAGAGTCATGAAGTTGATCCTTTGATGACCCGGTAACATGATGTCATGCCTAGCACCCCCCCCAGCTGGAGGACCTATCCTTATAGATTCCTTTTCAGCAAGGTTATCCGTTCATCCATGAGGAAATTGTAAGACTTATTCTACAAGTTATTCCTGATGGATCCTTCGTGTTTCCAAAGTCTGATCTTCACATGAAGACCATGTCAATGCTATCTCGAAGCATGTCTGCGATACTCTGATTTTCAACAAGAACATCCGAAGCACGATGCTAAAATTTATTTATCACTTATCCTAAAACCGTTGTATGGGTAATATCATGAGATTCCTTCCCCCTTACCTAAATGGTTTTCTACTTTATATCATGTCTTGGATATCATGCTCTGCTTGTCATTGGGAAGGATATACCCCTGAAATATGTGTTTAAACACATTTTCCTTTCCATTGTTCTGTTTAATCTGATGATCATATTTTCCTTCCATTGTTGGTTTAACCTTTCTTGTGATCTATATGATCTGAGAAGTAATATTTTCCTGCTTATGTAAACATCTTGTTGTACAATTCTGTCAGTAAGACCATGTTACTTTTGTCGATGACATTCCGGTAACCACCGATGGACGAGAACTTTGCCTACTGGTCCGCCTCGTTCAACGAGCAGGAAAATGGTTCTCTTCGTCCCTCGCCCTTGGTACCAACGTTGTTGCCGCCATAGCTGACATGGTACTCCCTGACATGCCTTGCTATCATGACCGTGCAAGTTGTCACTGCTCCTATTAATAAAAAAAAA
>NW_025279628.1:0-1230 GCF_018294505.1 Triticum aestivum
TGTACACGTCATGTACCTCGGCAACCTTCAAGCGGAAGCCGGGCGAGGGAGTCGGCCACGACCTGACTAACCGAACAAGTCTCTAGTCCAGGTTTATCGCCTATTCAGGTTCCATCCGCAAGGAGATCCGGCCGGGGTGTCGCTTACGGCCCCAAACGATGTGTGCAGGGTTCCCAAGCCCACCAACCGGGTGCCACTTGGTACACCGTGCCACTGTGCCTAGTCTGTCCCAAGCCCACCTGTACCGGGTGCCACTTGGTAGACTACTAACACTACCTACAAACACCAGAAACTAGTTGCAACTCCTGGACAGAGATCAAGTTGATTAATAAGTCGAGAGAGCTTGGAGCGCCCGGAGCCCAATGTGTGGTAGTAACTGGTCATGGATCACAAACACAGAACTCAGTTCCTGAGGACGGCTGCAATGAGACAACCCACCATGTACTCCTACATGGCCTCTCACCACTACCTTTACCAAATCGTGTTCACACACTTAGCTCACACACAGTAGGACATGTTCACACGCCTCTGATTCATCCCCGATGAATCAGACCTGACTCAACTCTAAGCAATAGCAGGCATGACAAACAAACATGAATGAGTAGGCACAACAGGGCTCAAACAACTCCTACTCATGCTAGTGGGTTTCATCTATTTACTATGGAATGACAGGTCATGCAAAGGATAAAGGGGTTCAGCTACCGCAGCAAGTAACAAATATGTCGTTGTTGTCCTAATGCAGTAAAAGAGAGCAGGAGCAAGAGAGTGGGATTTTATCGGAATGAACAAGGGGGTTTTGCTTGCCTGGCACTTCTGAAGATAACATTGAGTCTTCATCAGTGTCAACGATCACATCATCGGTATCACGTCTATCGAGAGGGGACAAATACCGGCAACAAGGAAGAAATACAATCAATGCAATGCACAATATGATGCATGCTCATGACATGGCAATATGAATGTGTTTTGGGCTAATGCACCTAAAACCAGATTAAATGAAGTTGGTTTGAATCCAAGATTCAAATTCAAACTCCATATGTGGTTATTTAAATGTCATTCACTTCATTTGTCCTAAACAGTAGTGATAAGTTGTTCTAACATGCATGAAAATGGTACAGATGGATTCCTTGAATTTTTCTGATAATTTTTCATATATAAATTATTTAATTTGGAGTTACGGTTGAATTTCTATGATTTATTGAAGTTTATACAATTTTCTGGAATTTCTGA
>NW_025279629.1:0-1230 GCF_018294505.1 Triticum aestivum
TACACATAGAGGAACGAAGTTTATTGCCAATATTTGTTGAAGAAGAAGAAGAAACGGTAATATCTTCTGCAATGACAACCGATATATGTGAAATTGAGGTAGGGGATTGGCGAGCACCATTCCTCGAATATCTACTTCATGGATACCTACCTCTTGATACTAGCGAAAGATCTAGAATCCGCAAAAGATCAATCCATTACACATGCATCAATGACATACTCTATAGGCGTTCCCATGACGGCATATTATTGCGCTGCCTTGCTGGAAATGAAATTATGGAGGCCTTAAACGAGGTGCATGCTGGAATATGTGGCTCACACCAATCAGGTCCTAAATTGCACTACCAATTAAGGCGTCTAGGCTACTACTGGCCTACAATGTTTGAAGATGCCACTAAATTTGCAAAGAAATGCCATGAATGCCAAGTGCATGCTGACTTTATACATCAGCCGCACGAACCACTCCATGCGACAAATATGTCTTGGCCTTTTGAAATGTGGGGAATGGATATAGTTGGGCCAATTCATCCACCATCGTCCAAAGGTCACAAATTCATTTTAGCAGCAACAGACTATTTCTCCAAGTGGGCTGAACTTACACCACTAAAGGAAGACAAAGCGGAGAATGTAGAACATTTTATAAGAACACAACTCATATATCGTTTTGGCGTCCCTTCCCGGATCATGTCTGATAATGGAACTCCTTTTAAAAACAAACAAGTGGATAAGTTATGCTCCAAGTTTAAGATAGACCATCATTATTCCAAGGCATATAATCCAGCCGCCAATGGACAAGCAGAAGCTTTGAACAAAACCCTCTGCAAGTTGCTAAAGAAAGTTGTATCAAAAAATAAGCGTGACTGGCATGAAAAGCTTCTCGAAGCCTTGTGGGCTTACAGAACCACAACACGCACGCCGACAGGAATGACACCTTATTCCTTAGTATTTGGAGGAGAAGCCGTTCTACCTTTGGAGGTACAGATCACGTCATTGAGAGTCGCTACACATGAAAATTTGTCAGAAGGAAAATCAGTACAATTACGTCTCGATGAATTAGAGAGACTAGAAGGTAGATGACTTCAAGCTCTGCAAAATCTTGAGGCATATCAAGCTAGGATGTCGCGAGCATTCGACAAACGAGTCAAACAAAGGTCGTTCAAACAAGGAGATTTAGTTCTGGCTGTCATTCGTCCCATGAATATCACGCGACGGATGAAAGGAAAATTTGAAC
>NW_025279630.1:0-1230 GCF_018294505.1 Triticum aestivum
GGACTTCTGTTGCCAACATGGTGAACCAGAAGAACTTCAACTCCCACAAGCCCAAGGGAAAGAACGGTGTCCAACACAATACCGACTTTAAGAAGAAGGGTAAGAAGACCTTCAAGAAGAACAAGAAGGACGAGGGCTGCTTTACTTGTGGTTCGGTTGAACATTGGGCCAACAAGTGCCCAAACAAGTACAAGAAGTCAGGACAGGACTCCAAGTCTGTCAACATGATTGTGGGCAACAATGAGAATGGTGCATCTGGGTACGGTAATTTATTTACTGTTTTTTCAGTGTTTCAACCCAACGATTGGTGGGTGGACACAGGTGCAGGTGTTCATGTGTGTGCTGACATTTCATTGTTCACTTCTTACCAGGTCACAGGTCACGGGTCCGTATTGATGGGGAATGGCGCGAGTGCTTCTGTTCATGGTGTTGGCACGGTCGATCTGAAGTTTACTTCGGGAAGGATCGTGCAACTGAAGAACATGCAGCATGTCGCCGCCATCAAGAAGAACCTCGTTAGTGGTTCCCTTCTATGTAGAGAAGGGTTTAAGTTGGTTTTCGAGTCTAATAAATTAGTTGTTACAAAATATGGACTCTTTGTTGGAAAAGGTTATGAGAGCGGAGGGATGTTCCGCCTTTCCCTCGCAGATTTTTGTAATAAAGTCGTGAACCATATTCATTCGAATGTTAATGAATCTGAAGTTTGGCATTCACGTCTTTGTCACATTAGTTTTGGTGTTATGACTCGGCTAGCCAAGTTGGATTTAATCCCGAGTTTCACTTTAGCCAAAGGTTCTAAGTGCCTTTCATGTGTGCAAGCTAAGCAACCTCGCAAGCCTCATAAGGCCGCGGAGGAGAGACACCTGGCACCATTAGAACTCATACATTCTGATCTTTGTGAGATGAATGGTGTGTTGACTAAAGGTGGAAAGAGATACTTCATGACATTGATAGATGATTCCACTAGATATTGCTATGTGTATCTGTTAAATACTAAAGATGAGGCTCTACACTACTTTAAAATCTATAAGGCAGAAGTTGAAAATCAACTTGAAAAGAAAATTAAACGAGTCCGGTCAGATCGTGGTGGAGAGTACTTCTCGAGTGAGTTTGATTCCTTCTGTGCGGAACACGGCATTATTCATGAGAGGACGCCTCCCTATTCACCCCAGTCAAACGGGGTTGCCGAGCGGAAAAACCGTACTCTAACTGATTTGGTTAACGCCATGT
>NW_025279631.1:0-1230 GCF_018294505.1 Triticum aestivum
AAACTCACGCTTCTTCATGGCCATAGCTCCTGCTGAAACATGGGCAGTACGGAAAGCTTGCTGAAACTGGTCCCATGTGACAGTGTCAATGGGGTGAGTGCCTGTGTAATTCTCCCACCATGATGTTGCGGGTCCATCAAGCTGATGTGCGGCAAAACGCACTCTCTCCGCATCTGTGCATCCTGCAGTGGTCAATTCCCTTCCAATCTTGCGAAGCCAATCATCTGCAACAATCGGCTCGGTGCTACTGGAAAACATCGGCGGATTCAGCCTAAGAAAATGGGCTAAGTAGTCAACTGGTGGTGGTGGTGGGTTGTTGTTGTTCCCCTGGTTCTGAACTAGCACTTGCATCAGGGCATTCTGCTGCTGAATCAACTGAGTGATCTCCGGTGGGAAAACAAATCCGGTGTCGCGTCTCGGAGGCATCTGATGGGTTTAGAAAAGATGAGAAAATAGGATAGAATGAGATCTAGAGGGAAAACACTACCCATATGCACATGAGACAAACACAATCATATCACTCCAATCAATTCAAACAAGGCATACAATCGATCTAACTATCGTTACAAAGTGCTTGGACTATACTATATACATGGTGGAATACTACTACTGATATGGTGGTCGATTAGAAAAAATGATCGGTCGAAGACTCCATGATATCTGCTCCAGCTTCATCAACATAGTCATCATCGCTATCGTCAGGGTCCGTGTCGGTGTCGTCGATGATGATATAGTTCTCCGGGCAAGTGGAACTGTCATCTTCTCCTCCTGGCGCAGGGTCTCCCATGAAAACTCCTAGCTTCTTTGTTAGGTCGCCATTCTTCTCTACTAGTGCGACGATTTCCTCCATATAATCTTCGCGTGTAGCCTTGAGTTCTTCCTCCAGCTCCGTGATCCTTGTCATTGCCTTCTTCAAATCTGCCATGCCTGCGCACATCTGGTTCTCCTGGCGTCGAATGTGCTGGTTTAACTCCTGAATGAAAGCTGCAATAGATCTATCCTTCCTGGTGCTGATCATTTCCCATTGCTCGTCTCGGCGCCCACAAATCTGATAGATAGTATCCTTGAGATCATTGTGGTACACTTCTCCAATGCGTCCCATGGTGATGTGGGCTGCCATGCTCTTTCCTAGACTCCAGGTTGGTGCATCGAAAGAAAACTCTATGGGCTCAGTGACTGGCGTGAACGTCCTTCCTGGAACTTGAACTTGAATAATCCAGCGCTCCTCTT
>NW_025279632.1:0-1230 GCF_018294505.1 Triticum aestivum
CACCGCCACCGCCACCGCCCCCCTTCTTCACTTAATTAATTTGTTTTTACTACATGTTTTCAGGACTGACATAATGGCGGACGATAGAGCTGACCCGATTATGGACAACTATGATCCGGACGGTGAAGCACATATGTTCGGCATCATAAACGGCGATATTCTATATGTGCCGACCGGACAAGAAGAAGATGATATCTCTTCTTATCTGAACCTTGACGGTGAAGATGAAGGGCGCCGTCAGCAAGATGATGCCGAACAAACGTCGATAAACGACGATCTTCAAATGGAAGTAGCAACCACCTCCGGCGCCGAGGTATATATGTGTGGACTAACTGATTTGAATAAATATGTGTGGACTAACGCGCGCGACTCTCTTTCTTATTTTAGCCCTCGGCCGGATCGTCGAAACAATCGAGTACGTCGTCAAAGCATGGCGCAACCAAGACGATGAAACAAGGAGAAACATGCACCATCGAGGTTGTCGACAGTGCAACCGGCAGGCCGCTGGAGCCCCGCAAGAACGCCACCAAGTTTGTCAACCAATGCGGAGCCATTGTTAGAGACAACGTCTCGATCACCGTCCAGGAGTGGAATAAGCCAAAGAAGGAACGAAGCGCTGGTTTCACTTTCGTCGATAAGAGAACAAAAAAAGATTGCTTTAAAAAGCTTATGGAACATTTCGTTCTACCTCCGGAATACAACAAATTCGATGAGGAGGGTAACAAGATTGAGGAAAACAAGGAGAGGAGGAGGCTAGTCAAACAGTTCGCTCTTCATAAGATGACCGACGCATTCCAGAAATTCAAGCAAAATCTAGCCCATGACTTTGTCAAGCAGAACAAGACTCCGGATTTCAAAGGACAATATGAGAAACTGAAACATGATTGGCCAGAATTTGTGAAGCAAAAGAAATCGGAGCAGTTCATTCAAATATCGAAAAAAAATAAGGAAAATGCGGCTAAGAAGGAGTACAATCATGTTATGGGGCCAGGAGGGTATCGCATTTGGGTGCCTAGGTTGGAGAAGATGGAGAACGAGCTGAGGGCGCGAGGAATCCGTCCAGGTACGGAGGGATGGGACCCAAGGGCCAAAAGCTGGTGGTACGGGCATGGGGGAACGCTGAACCCGGAGACAGGGGAGTGTGTTTACCGGGGCAAATTAATTAAACCCACCCAAGCCCTTATTAACGCAATGAGGGATGCTCAACAGGGGAAGATCAAGTTCAACAGA
>NW_025279633.1:0-1230 GCF_018294505.1 Triticum aestivum
GTTCAAAACAGAATTCAATAAAATTTCCCACATTTTGATGGGATCCGAAATATTTTTATCCCGAAATTTCTAGTCAGATTAAATACAATTTCAATATAAATTTATATTATGTAAAAATCCAACGAAACATTGCGTACGCAACAATTAATGAAATTAAAATTTTCAATATCCAAAAATAAAATTTTATAAAGTAATTACGTGTTTGGTGCATTTTTTATAGTTACTGCCCAGTTTTTGTAATTGCATCCCATTTATTATTTCTTAAAGCCCATTTTCTTGTTAAGCCTAATGCATCCCTCCTAGGAAAGATTTGCAGCCCAGCGGGGCGGAGAATAACAACTTGACCTTGCCTGGGTATTCCTAAAAAAAGTATAGCTGGGCTAGCCATTTTCAGCTTGAAAAAAATTAATATCTGGGCTGGATATCTGGCCTGGGCTAGACAGGCCACAGCCCGCCCAGTTAATAGCTGCAGCGATGTTTTCGTTGTTGTTCAGAGGAGAAAAATTAATATCTGGGCTAAACATCGCTCAAGAAAAACTCTAAAGTGCTCACACCTCAAAAACACAAATACTGCTCAAGCTGCTTGGTCCCAGCTGTCGGCCGCTTCTTGTGCAATTCTCTCATTTATTGACTACATAGGTTCACAATGGTGTGGGACCGTTATGTCAGGAAACCAGGAGGAAGCAAAAAAATTATAGTTTTATATACTAATAAGGAGGCACTTGCTATCATCCTCTCCAAGTAAAGTGATCTCCTCTTCCTCATGTCCGTTGACCATGTTGACAATGTGAGAGGGCGGCGCCATGGCGAGCGCAACAACTCGAAGGAAAACGGAGAGGGCCTCGCGGGCCCTACGGATGGTCTGATACAGCGTCCGCTGCTCATTCGGGAAGCCAGGATCATAGGGCCACATGTCTGTGACGGCATTGTCGTTCGCTTGTTCACCGGTGCTCGTTGAGGAGACAGAGGTTGCAGCACAGGTTCTCCTACGCTGGTAGCTCTTCCGCCATTAGGTTGTCGAAGTGCGGCCACACCTGCTCTATGGTGAACACGGCATGAACCGGCTTGGACAGTGGCGCCGGCTCCTGGTCAGAAGCTACGTCCATCGTCTGATTGTCGTCGCTCAGCTCAGCGAGGTAGCTGGCGAGCCAGCATGTCCGGCTGCTGGACCGACCCGCTGCCAAGCACAAGTCTGACTGCCCTGGCCCACCCAGACCACCTCCCTCGCCC
>NW_025279634.1:0-1230 GCF_018294505.1 Triticum aestivum
GAATCGCTCAACTAATGAGCATGTGCTTAGATTGTCTGGGTACTACAATCGCTTGAATCAAGTGGGAGTTAATCTTCCAGATAAGATAGTGATTGACAGAGTTCTCTAGTCACCATCACCAAGTTAGTAGAACTTTGTGATGAACTACAGTATGCAAGGGATGACGAAAACGATTCCCGAGCTCTTCGTGATGTTGAAATCGACGAAGGTAGAAATCAAGAAAGAGCATCAAGTGTTGATGGTTGACAAGATCACTAGTTTCAAGAAAAGGGCAAAGGGAAAGAAAGGGAAACTTCAAGTAGAATGACAAGCAAGTTGTCACTCCCGCGAAGAAGCCCAAAGCTGGACCAAAGCCTGAAACTGAATGATTATACTGCAAAGGAAATGGTCACAGGAAGTGGAAATGCCCTGAATATTTGGTGGATAAGAAGGAAGGCAAAGTGAACAAGGGTTTATTTGATATACAGGTTATTGATGTGTACCTTACTAGTGTTTATAGTAGCCCCTGAGTATTTGATACTTGTTAGGTTGCTAAATATTAGTAACTCGAAACAGGAGTTACAGAATAAACAGAGACTAGTTGAGGGTGAAGTGACGATGTGTGTTGGAAGTGGTTCCAAGATTGATATGATCATCATCGTACACTCCCTATACTTTCGGATTAGTGTTAAAGCTAAATAAATGTTATTTGGCGTTTGCGTTGAGCATGAATATGATTTGATCATGTTTATTGCGATACGGTTATTCATTTAAAGTCAAAGAATAATTGTTGTTCTATTTACATGAATAAAACCTTCGATGGTCATACACCCAATGAAAATAGTTTGTTGGATCTCGATCGTAGTAATACAAATATTCATAATATTGATGCCAAACGATGCAAAGTTGATAATGATAGTGCAACTTATTTGTGGCACTGCCGTTTGGGTCGTATCGGTGTAAAGCGCATGAAGAAACTCCATAAAGATGGATTTTTGGAATCTCTTGGTTATGAATCATTTGTTGCTTGCGAACCGTGCCTTTTGGGCAAGATGACTAAAACTCCGTTCTTCGGAACAATGGAACGAGCTACTGACTTGATGGAAATAATACATACCAATGTATACGGTCCAATGAGTGTTGATGCTCATGGCGGGTATCGTTATTTTCTGACCTTCACAAGATGAATTGAGCAGATATGAGTATATCTACTTAATGAAGCACAAGTCTGAAACATTTAGAAAGTTCAAA
>NW_025279635.1:0-1230 GCF_018294505.1 Triticum aestivum
GCTCAAAGGCTCCGCCTCGACCCCCTCTTCCTCCCCACCGATCCACGGCCCTCCGGAAGCCCTGGATGCTGCCAGCTTCGCCGTTCCCCTCCTCGGCCACCGCGGATCGCCGCCGTCAAATCCGCCCCCGTCCGGCCTCCCTCAAGCTCGCCGTCCACCCCTACAGGGTCTACGTGAGCTCTCTGTCCGTTTCCCCCTCTCTGTTTCGTCGTTCGCGCGCCGTAGCTAGGTTATCCACCGCGGCCGAGAGCTTCTCGCCGCCGGCCATGGCGTGGCCGTGGCCACAGCCACCGCAGCTCGCTCCCGAGCCCACCGTCGTGCTCACCGCAACCCCAGGAGGCCGCAGCGCCCTTCCGTTTCCCCTCTTGTGCACCGTAGCGCCGTTCCCGCCAACGCCCGAGGTCCGGCAGCCGCTGAGCTCGACGCCGGCGAGGATTACGGCCGCCCTAGCTTCTCCCGTTTGCCCTGTTAGATGCGCGCGAGCCTGGGCATTCCGTAGATGCCCTCCGCCGGCCATTTGGTCGCCGGAGCAAGAAACCCGAAGGCCTCCGCCGCCTCGGCCTCGCCGGCGACTCAACGTCGGCGGGATTGAGTCGTTTGACCAGGGGTTTGACCTCCCCTGGGTCTATGACAGGTGGGCCCCCGCCATCAGGTGATTAGTTTAAGCTAATCACCACCTAAGCTAACCCCCTGACACTGACATGTGGGCCCTAGTGCCCCTAATCTTTAATTAAACTAAACTAACCCCCCCTGTCTAACCTGTGTCACTGACGTGTGGCCCCCACACGTCAGGTTTGACTCTGGGCGACCCAGTTGACCTGCTGACCTCAGCCTTACGCCATGCTGACGCAATATTCCTTTTCTGGAATTTAGTTCATTTTATAAATATTCAGGAAATTCCAGAAAATTGTATAAACTTCTAAAAATCATAGAAATTCAACCGTAACTCCAAATTAAATAATTTATATATGAAAAATTATCAGAAAAATTCAAGGAATCCATCTGTACCATTTTCATGCATGTTAGAACAACTTATAGCTGCTGTTTAGCACAAATCAATTAAATGGCATTTGAATAATCACATATGGAGTTTGAATTTGAATCTTGTATTCAAACCAACTTCATTTAATCTGTTGCTAGTTGCATTAGCCCAAAACACATTCATTTTGCCATGTCATGATCATGCATCATATTGTGCATTGCATTGATTGTGTTCCCTTCTGTGTTGCC
>NW_025279636.1:0-1230 GCF_018294505.1 Triticum aestivum
TAATGCAACTAGCAACAGATTAAATGAAGTTGGTTTGAATATAAAATTCAAATTCAAACTCCATATGTGATTATTCAAATGCCATTCACTTCATTTGCCCTAAACAGTAGTGATAAGTTGTTCTAACATGCATGAAAATGGTACAGATGGATTCCTTGAATTTTTCTGATAATTTTTCATATATAATTTATTTAATTTGGAGTTACGGTTGAATTTCTATGATTTTTAGAAGTTTTAGGCATTTTCTGGAATTATAAATCATTTCCTAATTTATTTAATTCCAGAAATACTTTACTGCGTCAGCATGACGTCGGCATGACGTCAGCAAGTCAACAGGGGCCGGTCAGGGTCAAACCTGACGTGTGGGGTCCACACGTCAGTGACACAGGGGCTAATCCCGCGTTGACCCGGGCTTTGACCCACTACGGGGCCCACTGTCAGTGGCTGTGGGGGGTGTTTAGAGCGTCATTAGTGCTAATTAGGCGTGCCACGTCGGCAGTCGCCGGGGTTTCGCCGGCGGCGACCATTCCGCACGGCGGGGGAGCGCCGGACTTGCGCTAGGGCATCGGATCGACGCGCCAAGGGCACCAGGAGGTAGCCCGCGCCCGTGCGCATCTAGGGGAACCAACGGAAGGTGCGGGGGTGGCCGGAATCAGCAACGGCGGCGAGCGAGGCGGCGGCCGGAGCTCGGGCGAGGTCGGGTTTGGCGTTCGGGGGCACGGGAGGGAAGCTAGTGGCGGCTACGGGCTCCTGGAGACGTGTTGGGTGCGGTGGTGTGCTCGGCTTCGAGCTGCAACGGCTCCAGCCACGGTGGTGACGAGGCACGGCGACGGCGAGCTCTCGGGTCCGGCGGAAGCAATGGCTAGAGCGGCCCAACGGCATGGGAAGAAGAGGGGAACGGTTCAGTGGCTCACCGCGATTCTTCTGGTGCTGCTGGCGAGGCAGGGGAGGCACGGGGTCCGGCGAATCGACGGAGGGGAGCTTCGGTGGCCGGCGACGGAACGGCGATGGTGGCGGCGTTGCAGGGCTTCCGGAGGGCCGTGGGTCGGTGGGGAGGAAGGAGGGGGTCGAGGCGGAGCTCGTGGGTGTGTCGGAGAGGCTAGGGGTGGCCGGTGGCCACGAGAGAGCTCGTCGGCGGCGGCGGGTGTGTTCGGTGGCTGCGCGCGAGAGAGCCAGAGGAGGAGAGGAGCTCGGGGAGAGAGTGAGAGGCCTGGGGGGGTGCGTGGCGTC
>NW_025279637.1:0-1230 GCF_018294505.1 Triticum aestivum
TCTGCATCATCCATCATCATTCATCGTGGTAGCAAGTTGTGTTGCCAGGATCCTTGACACGGATATTGGTAAAACCTTGATGAATGTGGAAATGCTCAAGTTCTTGAGAGCACGCACAAGCGCTACGTGTTATCATCGGCACTAACTGGGATTCCTCTCAGTTTCCTCGGTTATGCTATGACCTTTCAAACAGTGAATTCACTCTCTATTGTTGGGTTCTTCCCCAGTTACCAGAATCATTCCCAGCATTTGCATTTTGTTCCCAGTTTGCACCGCCAATGTGCCATTCTACCATGGGTCTCTTCCATTTCCGGTGATAAGCAAATTCATCCATTGCGTTGTCTTCAACAAGGTAATCCACATCATCCAAGTCCGAGTATGCCATTCTACTGACCCCCTCCAAACGATCGCTTGAGAATTGCCTTAGGCTGGTATAAAGGTTTTCAATGATCTCTGAATCAAAGGTAATTCTTTTTGCCACTTAAGGAAATAATCTACGAATCACCCTCCTCCAGGATGTTTCGTCGTGGTATCATGGCAACTCAACTCCTCGCTACGTGGACAATCGTTTACCACCTTATTAAGTGTGGAATTGTTGTCCACCTAGTGAACCTTCGTCATCCGTTTCTTTACACCCCTCTTGATGTGTATCTCGTGTCTCCACCCGAGAGATGGTTCTATGTCTCATTCCGTGAGTTGTTCGATCTTCGAGAAGATCGACCCTTCTAGAGTCTCCTTCTTCCCTACATGTCATGTTGACAGGATTTCTCAGAGCAAGACTTCAAGACAATGATGGTGATCGAATCAACGTTCCTATGAAGTGCACCCTGGATCGTGAAGATTATACTAGTTGCGTTTCCCCTTCACCTTACCCTACGCTTGAATCTCGGGACGAGATTTTTGTTTAGTGGGGGTGAGTTGTCACATCCCTGGTCCTGTTATGCACTAGGCTAGACCTCATGTGAGCATCATGTTTTAATTCAAATGAAATTTGAATTGAGGAATTTTCAAAGCCTCAGAAACCTTCTAAAAATGATCAACATTAAAATCTCCTCAAAGAAGTCCAAGAAAATGTTCCTCTTAGTCTCTGAAAATATTGCAAAGAGGTAAAACTCAAAACAATATTTTTGGTATCTCAGAGTTAATTATTTTGGGCCTTTGAATTAAATAAATAGCTATTTGCATTGGATATATATTTGATATATAAATAATATATGTCCAATAATTACT
>NW_025279638.1:0-1230 GCF_018294505.1 Triticum aestivum
TTCCTTGTTCATGATAATTGTCTTTTATTCATGCTATAACTGTATTATCCGGAAATCGTAATACACGTGTGAATACATAGACCACAATATGTCCCTAGTAAGCCTCTAGTTGACTAGCTCGTTGATCAATAGATGGTCACGGTTTCCTGGCTATGGACATTGGATGTCGTTGATAACGGGATCACATCATTAGGAGAATGATGTGATGGACAAGACCCAATCCTAAGACTAGCACAAAGATCGTGTAGTTCGTTTGCTAGAGCTTTGCCAATGTCAAGTATCTCTTCCTTTGACCATGAGATCGTGTAACTCCTGGATACCGTAGGAGTGCTTTGGGTGTATCAAACGTCACAACGTAACTGGGTGACTATAAAGGTGCACTACAGGTATCTCCGAAAGTATCTATTGTTTTATGCGGATCGAGACTAGAATTTGTCACTCCGTGTAAACGGAGAGGTATCTCTGGGCCCACTCAGTAGGACATCATCATTTGCGCAAATGTGACCAAGGAGTTGATCACGGGATGATGTGTTACGGAACGAGTAAAGAGACTTGCCGGTAACGAGATTGAACAAGGTATCGATATACCGACGATCGAATCTCGGGCAAGTAACATACCGATAGACAAAGGGAATTGAATACGGGATCGATTGAGTCCTTGACATCGTGGTTCATCCGATGAGATCATCGTGGAACATGTGGGAGCCATCATGGGTATCCAGATCCCGCTGTTGGTTATTGACCGGAGAACGTCTCGGTCATGTCTGCAATGTCTCCCGAACCCGTAGGGTCTACACACTTAAGGTTCGATGACGCTAGGGTTATAAAGGAAGCTTGTATGTGGTTACCGAATGTTGTTCGGAGTCCCGGATGAGATCCCGGACGTCACGAGGAGTTCCGGAATGGTCCGGAGGTAAAGATTTATATATAGGAAGTCCTGTTTCGGCCATCGGGACAAGTTTCGGGGTCATCGGTATTGTATCGGGACCACCGGAAGGGTCCCGGGGGCCCACCGGGTGGGGCCACCTGCCCCGGGGGGCCACATGGGCTGTAGGGGGTGCGCCTTGGCCTACATGGGCCAAGGGCACCAGCCCCAAGAGGCCCATGCGCAAGGAAACTTGGAGAGGGAAGAGTCCTAAAGGGGGAAGGCACCTCCGAGGTGCCTTGGGGAGGATGGACTCCTCCCCCCTCCTTAGCCGCACCCCTTGCTTGGAGTAGGGGGCAAGGCTG
>NW_025279639.1:0-1230 GCF_018294505.1 Triticum aestivum
CGTCCGTTTCCCCCCTCCGGGTGCCGGCGGCGGCGCCGTTCGTGAGGGGGGCCACGCACCGGAGACGCGTGCCGCCTCTTCGGACATGCCACAACACCACCCCGCATGTATGAGGGCCCGGTACGACGCTCCGGTGGCATTGCTACCCCCCCAGGGCCCCCGTCCCGCCTAACCCTGTAGCGTTTGACCACGGGATCTAGCCCTTTGACTTTGCACGGACGGGCTTTGACCAGTGGACCTCTCCACCCGGTTGTGTCGGGTCGGCCCAGAGGGACACCGGGGAGCAACATCCGGGCCAGGACCACAGCTACATCCACTCCGTGTAGACCCGACGCGTCCGTTTCCCCCCTCCGGGTGCCGGCGGCGGCGCCGTCCGTGAGAGGGGGCACGCACCGGAGACGCGTGCTGGGCGTTTGCAACCGCCTCAACACTTCCAGACTTGTGAGAGGCCGCCTACGCAAGATTTTACGGTATGCTACCCCCCGAAGTCCGCCGGCCACAGTCGTAGACGTGCGAAGAGCAATCCGCGTAGAGGGAAGTGTTCAGATACTTTTCCATCACAAAAAATTATGAAAAATTACCATCAGTCCTATAGCACATGTGCCCACGTTGTGTAAAAAACTCATGATTTTATCGCGCTCCAAGTATTTAATAATATTCACGCTGCATCGTTACCGCAGAACGTCTACCACCGTTTCATTGTCGTCCGTGAGGGGGGCCACAACCCGGAGACGCGTGCCGCCTCTTCGGACATGCCACAACACCACCCCGCATGTATGAGGGCCCGGTACGACGCTCCGGTGGCATTGCTACCCCCCCAGGGCCCCCGTCCCGCCTAACCCTGTAGCGTTTGACCACGGGATCTAGCCCTTTGACTTTGCACGGACGGGCTTTGACGAGTGGACCTCTCCACCCGGTTGTGTTAGGTCGGCCCATAGGAACACTTTGGAGCAACATCCGGGCCAGGCCCACAGCTACATCCACTCCGTGTAGACTCGACGCTTCCGTTTCCCCCCTCCGGGTGCCGGCGGCGTCGCCGTTCGTGAGGGGGGCCACGCACCGGAGACGCGTGCCGCCTCTTCGGACATGCCACAACACCACCCCGCATGTATGAGGGCCCGGTACGACGCTCCGGTGGCATTGCTACCCCCCCAGGGCCCCCGTCCCGCCTAACCCTGTAGCGTTTGACCACGGGATCTAGCCCTTTGACTTTGCACGGACGGGCTTTGA
>NW_025279640.1:0-1230 GCF_018294505.1 Triticum aestivum
TTCAGAGTGTGCTTTTCCCTTGTTTACGTGTCGCGCCGTGATTTTGTTAGTGTTCTAGGCTCGCGTCTCTAGCACAGTCTAGCCTAGGACCAGCACAGTACCGTCGTTGAGCGTTTATTCAACTTTGCATCTCTGAATTGATTATTGCTGACCCTTTTTGCTACCATATTATAAGCCTTCCCAGCTCCACATACATCTACGTCGTGCGTTTGACTCTCCCTGGTAATCGCTCTATCCAAGCTTTGAGAGTTTTTGACTACAACGGTTGCCGATCACCGCCTGCTGCTGGGTAAGAACTGGTAAGAATTTGAGATTTGCTTGACGGATTTGTGACACCCACCACCACCACTTGTTCGTAGTCTGTAGGATCATATTCTTGTGTGTGTCTATTGCTGCTAACCATGCCAGGATCACAAGCCGACGAGATTGACTGGGAGAATTTATCGAACAAGGAGCTTCATGATAAGTTTCAGCAAATGATGACTGTACAGGTGCAAGATGTGCTGAACAATTTTGAAGAGGCCATGGAGAAGATCACTGGCCTTGAGAAGACGTTCGAAACAAAGCTCGATAACAAGTTTAATGAATTGCTCGCGCGTCTTCCACCACCACCACCCGCTGCACCTAACGCACCTCTCCAACAACAACAACAACGACTACCTCCACGTCGCGAAGCAGACCTCCGCCGAGCAAGCCGTGTTCCTCTTGTGTTTGGCCAAACTGTTGGTGCTGCTGTTGATACTTCTGTGGCTCCTGCTGCTGATGCGGAGGATGAGGTTGATCAAAATCAACACTACGTGCAGCCACCTGTACCACCACCAGCAGGTCGACCTCAGGTATATATTCGTAATGGTAGGCCTGCACCACCACCTCAGGTACGAGATGATGTCCATATTCCTAAACTGAAATTGAATATTCCACCATTTGAGGGTAGATATGTTCCTGATATATATCTTACTTGGGAGTTAGAAACTGAACAACGATTTACATGTTTACAATATCCTGAGGAGAGACGAGTTGCTGCTGCTGTTTGTGCTTTCACTAGTTTTGCATGTGTATGGTGGTCTGAACATTGTAGATTATATCCTATTCCAACTACTTGGGCTGCTTTGAAAACTGCTATGCGTACGCGTTGGGTTCCACCATATTATCAACGTGAATTGCTTCAAAAATTGCAGCGTTTAAGACAAGGGAAAAATTATGTAGAAGAATATTATCAGGAATTACAAA
>NW_025279641.1:0-1230 GCF_018294505.1 Triticum aestivum
AAATAAGTTTTAAAAAATGAAATCCCTTTGTAACATACGAGTTTCCGTATGAAATCCTGATACTTTGAAAGAGATTGTCCGTTTTGTACACGAAGTGCATCCAGTTTTTGCCGTAACCCTCTCAACTTTCTTGCACATGCTATGTGGATGAAATGATGATACCATGCCAACTTTCAACCTTTTCAGAGTTCATTTGAAATGCTTTTCAATTTTAGGGTCTTATAGCTCAAAATAATTAGTAAATGCATGAAAAATAACAAATGAAGTCAGAAAGGATTGAAAAATGATGATGTGCCTTTGAATGGTGCATTTTGAACACACAAAAACTCAGGAGTTCAAATAAGTTTCAAAAAAATGAAATCCCTTTGTAACAGACGAGTTTCCGTATGAAATCTTTATACTTTGAAAGAGATTGTCCGTTTTTTACACGAAGTGCATAAGTTTTTGCCGTAACCCTCTCAATTTTCTTGCACATGCTATGTGGATGAAATGATGATACCATGCCAACTTTCAACCTTTTCAGAGTTCATTTGAAATGCTTTTCAATTTTCGGGTCTTATAGCTCAAAATAATTAGTAAATGCATGAAAAATAACAAATGAAGTCAGAAAGGATTGAAAAATGATGATGTGGCTTTGAATATTGCATTTTGAACACACAAAAATTCAGGAGTTAAAATAAGTTTTAAAAAATGAAATCCCTTTGTAACAGACGAGTTTCCGTATGAAATCCTGATACTTTGAAAGAGATTGTCAGTTTTGTACACGAAGTGCATCCAGTTTTTGCCGTAACCCTCTCAACTTTCTTGCACATGCTATATGGATGAAATGATGATACCATGCCAACTTTCAACCTTTTCAGAGTTCATTTGAAATGCTTTTCAATTTTCGGGTCTTATAGCTCAAAATAATTAGTAAATGCATGAAAAATAACAAATGAAGTCAGAAAGGATTGAAAAATGATGATGTGGCTTTGAATATTGCATTTTGAACACACAAAAATTCAGGAGTTAAAATAAGTTTTAAAAAATGAAATCCCTTTGTAACAGACGAGTTTCCGTATGAAATCCTGATACTTTGAAAGAGATTGTCCGTTTTGTACACGAAGTGCATCCAGTTTTTGCCGTAACCCTCTCAACTTTCTTGCACATGCTATGTCGATGAAATGATGATACCATGCCAACTTTCAACCTTTTCAGAGTTCATTTGAAATGCTTTTCAATTTTCGGGTC
>NW_025279642.1:0-1230 GCF_018294505.1 Triticum aestivum
AGGGCTTTTAAAATAATTGCCACAGTCGGACGTCTGAGCGACATCACAAAAAGTGCTTTAAAAGAAATGCCACAGTCAGACGTCTGAGCGACATCACATAAAGGGCTTTAAAAGAAATGCCACAGTCGGACGTCTGAGCGACATCACATAAAGGGCTTTAAAAGAAATGCCACAGTCGGACGTCTGAGCGACATCACATAAAGGGCTTTAAATTCACCAGTAAACAATACTCATAATAAACATTCACACCATGAGAATAAACGGGTTAGTCCATCCACATGGATAATCATTCAATCGGACTTAGCACTCAAGCGATTCACCGGAGTCTCTGTCATCAAAGCTGACAATTGATTAGGATCAGATGGAACGAACTTGACATGGAAGAGATGATTTGGAGAAATATATGACTCTGCAGAGTTTGTACAAAATTTTTCCCACAGTCAACGGATTTCCGTAGTCCCGAAGGACTAGTTCCGTTTATGGTATTTTGGGAGAAAACACAACTAACCGGTACACACCCATCCTACCTCTCGATGCTAGGAATCACCCTAGTCATCGTCCAAGAAAAACTTTTGAGACGGGGAGATCACAATCTCGAATAGCATGGGATCAAATTTATACACGCGCGCTCTAAGGGGTGCCCCCCTCTCGGTCCCAACCGGAAACACCCATGCCCCCTGACCGGATGACTGGCTTTAATCCAGGGCCATGGAACCATCATCACGGCCTCTCCTCTTTGGTGTGTACCACGAAATTGGTTTGCAACTTACTAAACCATATTCCTTGCGGAAAACATGTGGTAGTACAAGGAAGGAAATGATAGGTACTGGACCGAAATGGTTTGACACTGAAGTCACATAGTCTGGCGTAAGACTGGCATGCTACAACACTGCCATCGTACCCATCCTCATACCAACACATGGCCATTCATATTCACATTCATCCACGTATGGATCATTGAACTCACTCACCTCGTTATCACATAAAATAACGTTCATCGGTATGCTTACCAACATGCCATGAAACTAACTAAATGCAAAACATGCCGAGACACTCATCATATCAAAAGTTCAAACATGCTTGCCTGGTTCAGAGTAGTCGGAGCCTAGCTCGGTGAAGTTCGCGGCTCCGTCACCTCCTTCGGTATCTACGGTTTAAAGAAAATACATGCGCTAATGTAAATACCAAGGAGAGCACAGAAGGTAAACTAAATATTTTTCAAATAAATCT
>NW_025279643.1:0-1230 GCF_018294505.1 Triticum aestivum
CATCCGGAATGGTTTCAAGGTCGTGCCAGCTACGCTCTGACCAAAGAAGAGAAGGTCATCTTTTTTGAATGCCTGAGCAGTATGAAGGTCCCGTCTGGATTCTCGTCCAATATAAAGGGAATAATAAACATGGCGGAGAAAAAGTTCCAAAACCTGAAGTCTCACGACTGCCACGTGATTATGACGCAATTGCTTCCGATTGCTTTGAGGGGGCTCCTGCCGGAAAATGTTCGAGTAGCCATTGTGAAGCTATGTGCATTCCTCAATGCAATCTCTCAGAAGGTAATCAATCCAGAAGTTCTACCACGGTTACAGAACGATGTGATCCAATGTCTTGTCAGTTTCGAGTTGGTGTTCCCGCCATCCTTCTTCAATATTATGACGCACCTCCTGGTTCACCTAGTCGAAGAGATTTTCGTTTTCGGTCCTGTATTTCTACACAATATGTTCCCCTTCGAGAGGTTCATGGGAGTATTAAAGAAATATGTTCGTAACCGTGCTAGGCCAGAAGGAAGCATCGCCAAGGGCTATGGAAATGAGGAGGTAATTGAGTTTTGTGTTGACTTTGTTCCTGACCTTAAGCCGATTGGTCTTCCTCGATCGCGGCACGAGGGGAGACTAAGTGGAAAAGGCACGATCGGAAGGAAATCAACGATATGTATGGACGGCCATTCTCTGACTGAAGCACACCACACTGTACTGACCAATTCCAGCTTGGTGGCTCCGTACTTTGAGAAACACAAGAATATTTTATGCTCGGACAACCCGGGGAAGCCTGAATCCTGGATTAGGAAGGCCCACATGGAGACTTTCGGCAGTTGGTTGAGAAAACATTTAATGAATAACAATGATGTTGTAGATCAGCTGTACATGTTGGCCAAGACACCATCTTCGACTATAACGACTTTCCAAGGGTACGAGATAAATGGGAATACATTTTACACGATCGCCCAAGATAAAAAGAGCACCAACCAAAACAGTGGTGTCCGCTTTGATGCAGCAACCGAGAATGGGCAAAAGGTCACATATTATGGTTACATAGAGGAGATATGGGAACTTGACTATGGACCCTCCTTTAAGGTCCCTTTGTTCCGGTGCAAATGGTTCAAGCTAACAGGAGGTGGGGTAAAGGTGGACCAGCAATACGGAATGACAATGGTGGATTTCAACAATCTTGGTTACCTTGACGAACCATTCGTCCTAGCGAAAGATGTCGCTCAGGTTTTCTAT
>NW_025279644.1:0-1230 GCF_018294505.1 Triticum aestivum
GTCTGAATTATTGAATGGTTCAAGTAATTTTAGAGTGAAGTAGCAGATCATTGTGACAAGAGGATAAAATGTCTATGATATGATCATAGAGATGAATATCTGAGTTACGAGTTTTGGCACACAATTAAGACATTGTGGAAATTGTTTCGCAATTAATACCGCCTGGAACACCATAATGTGATGGTGTGTCCGAACATCATAGTTGCACCCTATTGGATATGGTGCGTACCATGATGTCTCTTATCGAATTACCACTATCGTTCATGGGTTAGGCATTAGAGACAACCACATTCACTTTAAGTAGGGCACCACGTAATTCCGATGAGATGACACCGTATGAATTATGGTTTAGAGAAACCTAAGTTGTCGTTTCTTAAAAGTTTGGGGCTGCGACGCTTATATGAAAAAGTTTCAGGTTGATAAGCTCGAACCCAAAGCGGATAAAATGCATCTTCATAGGAAACCCAAAACAGTTGAGTATACCTCCTAATTCAGATCCGAAAGCAATATGGATTGTTTCTAGAATCGGGTCCTTTCTCGAGGAAAAGTTTCTCTCGAAAGAATTGAGTGGGAGGATGGTGGAGACTTGATGAGGTTATTGAACCGTCCCTTCAACTAGTGTGTGACAGGGCACAGGGAGTTGTTCCTGTGGCACCTACACCAATTGAAGTGGAAGCTTATGATATTGATCATGAAACTTCGGATCAAGTCACTCCCAAACCTCGTAGGATGACAAGGATGCGTACTACTTCAGAGTGGTACGTAATCCTGTCTTGAAGGTCATGTTGCTAGACAACAATGAACCTACGAGGTATGGAGAAGCGATGGTGGGCCCGGATTCCGATAAATGGCTTGAGGCCATAAAATCTGAGAGAGGATCCATGTATGAAAACAAAGTGTAGACTTTGGCAGAACGGCTCGATGGTCGTAAGGCTAATGAGTACAGATGGATTTCAAAAGGAAGACGAACAATGATGGTAAATGTCACCATTAAGAAAGCTCGACTTGTCGTTAAGATGTTTTCCGACAAGTTCAAGGAGTTGACTACGATGAGATTTTCTCACTCGTAGCGATGCTAAGAGTCTGTTGGAATTATATTAGCGATTACTGCATTATTTATGAAATCTTGCAGATAGGATGTCAAAACATTGTTTCCTCGACGATTTTAATGAGGAAAGGTTGTATGTGATACAACCGGAAGGTTTTGTCAATCCCGAAAGATGCTAATAA
>NW_025279645.1:0-704 GCF_018294505.1 Triticum aestivum
GCTATGTGGGTGAAATGAGGACACCATTGAAACTTTCAACCTTTTCAGAGTTCATTTGTAGTGCTTTTTTCAATTTTAGGGTCTTATATCTCAAAAAAATCAGTAAATTCATGAAAAATAACAAATGAAGCCAGAAAGGGTTGAAAATCGATGATGTGGCTTTGAATGATGCATTTTGAAAACAGAAAAACTAGGAGTTCAAATAAGTTCAAGAAAATGAAATCCCTTTGTAACAGACGAGTTTCCGTGTGAAACCCTGATACTTCGAATGAGATTGTCCGTTTTGTACACGAAGTGCATCCAGTTTTAGTCGTCAGCCTCTCTACTTTCTTGCACATGCTATGTGGGTGAAATGATGACACCGTGCCAACTTTCAACCTTTTCAGAGTTCATGTGTAGTGCTTTTCAATTTCAGGGTCTTATAGCTCAAAAAAATCAGTAAATGCATGAAAAATAACAAATGAAGTCAGAAAGGGTTGAAAATTGATAATGTGCCTTTGAATGGTGCATTTTGAACACAGAAAATCTATGGTGTTCAAATAAGTTCAAGAAAATGAAATCCCTTTGTAACAGACGAGTTTCCGTGTGAAACCCTGATACTTCGAATGAGATTGTCCGTTTTGTACACGAAGTGCATCCAGTTTTTGCCGTAAGCCTCTCTACTTTCTTGCAGATGCTATGTGGGTGAAACGATGACACCATGC
>NW_025279645.1:714-1230 GCF_018294505.1 Triticum aestivum
AATGCATGAAAAATAACAAATGAAGTCAGAAAGGGTTGAAAATTGATAATGTGCCTTTGAATGGTGCATTTTGAACACAGAAAATCTATGGTGTTCAAATAAGTTCAAGAAAATGAAATCCCTTTGTAACAGACGAGTTTCCGTGTGAAACCCCGATACTTCGAATGAGATTGTCCGTTTTGTACACGAAGTGCATCCAGTTTTTGCCGTAAGCCTCTCTACTTTCTTGCAGATGCTATGTGGGTGAAACGATGACACCATGCCAACTTTCAACCTTTTCAGAGTTCATATGTAGTGCTTTTCAATTTCAGGGTCTTATAGCTCAAAAAATCAGTAAATGCATGAAAAATAACAAATGAAGTCAGAAAGGGTTGAAAATTGATGATCTGGCTTTGAATGGTGCATTTTGAACGCAGAAAAACTATGGAGTTCAAATAAGTTCAAGAAAATGAAATCCCTTTGTAACAGACGAGTTTCCGTATGAAACCCTGATACTTCGAATGAGATTGTCCGTTT
>NW_025279646.1:0-1230 GCF_018294505.1 Triticum aestivum
GAGGTCATGCTCCTTTTTAACTTTCAAATACAAAGTACTCCTCCCCCCAGAGTCTCTGCAGATTTTCAAGTACCAATCATGCAATCTTCGCATCATCGTTGATAGAGATCTTTCATCTTTGACGAGAGGCTTCCCGTACTCGTATCTTTGTATCTGCATCTCCATGGGTTCATAATGTACTTCATCGGGCAGGTAATCTGCAAGATTGCTATAACCGGGCACCATCCTCGGATCATTAGCGACGTTGTGGCTAGGCACCTTGAGCGGGGGGCACGATTGCTTCGCTTGTTCGCCGAGCTGGGCAATTTGTTTCCCAGCTCGTCGTTCTTTCAGCCTTTGATCACTGACAGTACTTCCCGACCGCTCCGCTTCGGCAAATTCCTTTCCAATAATGCGGTCATAGTTTCCTTTCGGCGAATCAGACTTCGGTGGTTTTGTCAGGGCAGCCAGAGTGCGCTTCACTTTCACCCGATCTACCTTCTCCTCCGGAGGTGGATGTTTCTTTGCTTTCACCCCTTCAAAGAATTTCTTCACTTCTTCTCGCGCGATCTCAGTGTTCTCCTCCTGGGTCCTCTCGTATGGTAACTTCTCTGGAGTCTTCAGAGAAGGACCGAATCTGTATGTCCTCCCGCCTCTGGTTGTACTGCTAGACGCCGACCGAGCAGACATAGCGGTTGTCTTCTTTACTTGCTTAAGAGGCGGAGGAGAAGGACTACGACGCGCCGGAGCAGCTGGAGCGGCGGTAGGTCTCTTCCGCCCTTGCTGACGAGGCGGAGAAGGAGGAGGCTGGCTGCTCGGGCGCGTCGGCGCAGGCGGAGAAGGAGGCGGAGTGCCGCCGCGCGCCGGAGAAGGAGCCGGCCGAGGGCCCTGACCGTCACTCGCCGGAGGAGGAGGCGGTGGAGGCGAAGTGCCCTGACTCGCCGGAGGAGGAGGAGGAGGCGGTGGCGTCCAGTTCGGAAGGTTGATGAGCTCCTTCCGCCATAGGCATGGAGTCTTCAGAGCAGACCCCAGCCGAGTCTCCCCTTCACCGGTAGGGTGGTCAAGCTGGAGGTCCTCAAATCCCTCCGTTATCTCATCCACCATCACCCTAGCATATCCTTCTGGAATCGGCCGGCAGTGAAAAGTTGCGCCGGGTTCAGTAGGAAAAACAGAGCCAACAGCCGCCTTGACCTTCAAATTCATCCATTGCGTCATAAGGTGGCAATTTTGAGACTCCGTTATAGCATCCAC
>NW_025279647.1:0-1230 GCF_018294505.1 Triticum aestivum
GGACACGGCCTAGTCGACTCGGATCGTGTAACACTTAGATGACTAAAGGGATGTCTAATCTGAGTGGGAGTTCATAATTTGATTAGAACTTAATTATCATGAACTTAGTCTAAAACCTTTGCAAATATGTCTTGTAGATCAAATGGCCAACGCTCATGTCAACATGAACTTCAACGCGTTCCTAGAGAAAACCAAGCTGAAAGATGATGGCAGCAACTATACGGACTGGGTCCGGAACCTGAGGATCATCCTCATAGCTGCCAGGAAACAATATGTCCTAGAAGGACCGCTAGGTGACGCTCCCGTCCCAGAGAACCAAGACATTATGAATGCTTGGCAGTCTCGTGCTGATGATTACTCCCTCGTTCAGTGCGGCATGCTTTACAGCTTAGAACCGGGGCTCCAAAAGCGTTTTGAGCATCACGGAGCATATGAGATGTTCGAAGAGCTGAAACTAGTTTTCCAAGCTCATGCCCGGGTTGAGAGATATGATGTCTCCGATAAGTTCTACAGTTGTAAGATGGAGGAAAACAGTTCTGTCAGTGAGCACATCCTGAAGATGTCTGGGTTGCACAACTGTATGACCCAGCTGAACATTAACCTCCCAGATGAGGCGGTCATTGACAGAATCCTCCAGTCGCTTCCACCAAGCTACAAGAGCTTTGTGATGAACTACAACATGCAGGGGATGGAAAAGACCATTCCTGAAGTGTTCTCGATGCTGAAGTCAGCAGAGGCTGAAATCAAGAAAGAACATCAAGTGTTGATGGTCAATAAGACCACTAAGTTCAAGAAGGACAAGGGTAAGAAGAACTTCAAGAAGGACGGCAAGGAGGTTGCCGCGCCTGGTAAGCCAGTTACCGGGAAGAAGTCAAAGAATGGACCCAAGCCTGAGACTGAGTGCTTTTATTGCAAGGGGAAGGGTCACTGGAAGCGGAACTGCCCCAAATACTTAGCGGATAAGAAGGCCGGCAACACCAAAGGTATATTTGATATACATGTGATTGATGTGTACCTTACCAGTACTCGTAGTAACTCCTGGGTATTTGATACCGGTGCCGTTGCTCATATTTGTAACTCACAGCAGGAGCTGCGGAATAAACGGAGACTGGCAAAGGACGAGGTGACGATGCGCGTCGGGAATGGTTCCAGAGTCGATGTGATCGCCGTCGGCACGCTGCCTCTACATTTACCTACGGGATTAGTTTTGAACCTTAATAATTGTTATTT
>NW_025279648.1:0-1230 GCF_018294505.1 Triticum aestivum
CGCCGACATCGAAAATCTCTTTTATGCAGTTCGTTGGTGAGATAACCTCGACGCCACCCAGTACTGGGGCGGGAGTTCGGGAGTATCGCCATAACTTGTATAATGGATGCTTTTCGAAGGTTGAGGTAGATGGTTTCCGAAGTTTTTCTTGGTTATGTGTTGAAGGATGGATACAGCTGGATGTAGGATTTGCTAGTTTGGGTGAGATATTATGCTTCCCCTGTATCCCCAACACCTGATTGCATAACCGGAAAGGTTCGGGAGTTTCATAGGTGGGAATTCTAGTAGCTCTAGTTCTTCTTCCACGAATATTGGTTTGAGATTGGGATTTCTTACCGATTATTCGTTCTTGATCCGTACCTTGTTGATTTATTTTCTCTACATTAATTCTACGTGGCTTCGCAATTTAGGGATATGTGACCATTTGAAGAGGAATGCATTCGTTCATTTTGTTCGGATGTGAAGACTATATGTTGCAATTTTCATTCCGTTGGATTCAGCTTCAATATTTATCTATCAATGTGCTAATGGTGGTCACCCTCTTCAGGATGGCTCCTCCAACGCGCACGACTCCGAATCCTGATCCGCCACCGCCTCCACCTCCTCCAGAGGCATGGCAAGCTGTGATGGCCGCAACCAATGCAAACACTCAGTTGATCATGCAAATTCTCCAAGAGCGCAATCAAGGCAGTCAAGGGAATCAAGGCAGCAATCAGAGTCACTTTGCTACACTCAACCAGTTCCTTGCTAACGGGCCAAAGACTTTCAGCAATTGTGTTGAGGCAAGCGATGCTGACGATTGGCTTGTGGATCTGTGTAAGCATTTCGAGTGCAGTAACGTCAGGCCTGAGGACTTTGTCAAGTTCGCTTCCTTCCAACTCAAAGATCAAGCTGCAGAATGGTTCCAGCAGTACAAGGATTCTAGAGGTGGACGTGTTATCACTTGGGATGATTTCCGTCGAGATTTCCGAGCTCATCATATTCCGCAGAGCGTGGTTAAAAGCAAGCGTGAGGAATTCCGCAATCTGAAGCAAGGCTCTTTGTCTGTCTATGATTACAACAAGTTGTTCCAGAAGCTTGCCCGCTTTGCCAAGCAGGACGTGCCTGATGAGAAGAGCATGATATATCAGTTCAGGGGTGGTCTCAGAGAAGAAATTCAGCTCGCTCTTGTCCTCTTTGAGCCCTTGAGGTACGATGAGTTCTACAACATGGCACTGAAGCAAGAGGCTG
>NW_025279649.1:0-1230 GCF_018294505.1 Triticum aestivum
GGGACCCCAAACAGTGAGTAATAGTCCATGAAACGGGCCAGAATCGGCCAAAAGTGCGAGTATTGATGACCGGCACGTAAGTGCACCTTGGGGTTCAACAACTATGGAAATCGCTATGGGGCCCCAAAACGGTGAGTAATAGTCCACAAAATGGGTCAGAATCGACAAAAAACGAGAGTGTTGATGACCGACACAATGACGCACCCCGGGGTTCGTCAATCGTCGAAATTACTCCGGGACCCCAAAATAGTGAGTAATAGTCCATGAAACGGGCCAGAATCGGCCAAAACTGCGATTGTTGATGACCGACACGTAAGTGCACCTTGGGGTTCAATAACTATGGAAATCACTACGGGACCCCAAAACGGTGAGTAATAGACCACGAAAAGGGTCACAATCGACCAAAAACGCGAGTGTTGATGACCGACACATAGACGCACCCCGGGGTTCGTGAATCGTGGAATTCACATCGAGACCCCAAGACTGAGTAATAGTCCAAGAAACGGATCAGAATCGGCCCACACTACGAGTCCGGACGACCAACACGTAAGCACTCCTTGGGATGCGACAACCATGGAAATCGCTCTGGGACTCCAAAATGGTGATTAATAGTCCATGAAACAGGTCAGAATCTCCAAAAACTGCGAGTCTTGATGACCGCCACATATATGCACCCCGGGGTTCGTCAATCGTGGAAATCACTCCGGGACCCCAAACAGTGAGTAATAGTCCATGAAACGGGCCAGAATCGGCCAAAAGTGCGAGTATTGATGACCGGCACGTAAGTGCACCTTGGGTTTCAACAACTATGGAAATCGCTATGGGGCCCCAAAACGGTGAGTAATAGTCCACGAAATGGGTCAGAATCGACAAAAAACGAGAGTGTTGATGACCGACACAATGACGCACCCCGGGGTTCGTCAGTCGTCGAAGTTACTCCGGGACTCCAAAATAGTGAGTAATAGTCCATGAAACGGGCCAGAATCGGCCAAAACTGCGATTGTTGATGACCGACACGTAAGTGCACCTTGGGGTTCAATAACAATGGAAATCACTACGGGACCCCAAAACGGTGAGTAATAGACCACGAAACGGGTCACAATCGACCAAAAACGCGAGTGTTGATGACCGACACGTAGACGCACCCCGGGGTTCGTCAATCGTGGAATTCACATCGAGACCCCAAGACTGAGTAATAGTCCAAGAAACGGATCAGAATCGGCCCACACT
>NW_025279650.1:0-1230 GCF_018294505.1 Triticum aestivum
TCCGTACAAACCATTCAAAGCGACGTCATCAATTTTCAAAACTTTCTAACATCATTTGCTATTTTTTAGTCATTTACCGATTTGTTTCGAGAGCTAAATGACCGTGAAATTGATAATCACTACAAAATGAACTCTGAAAATGTCAAACCTTTGCATGGTATCATCATTTCACCCACATAGCATGTGCAAAAGAGTAGAGAGGGTTACGGCAAAAACTGGACGCACTTCGTGTACAAAATGGACAATCTCTTTCGGAGTATCAGAGTTTCGGACGAGAACTCATCTGTTACATTGGCACTTCATTTTTTTAAACTTATTACAACTCCCGACTTTTTTGCGTTCCGTACACACCATTCAAAGCGACGTCATCAATTTTCAAAACTTTATAACATCATTTGCTATTTTTTAGTCATTTACCGATTTGTTTCGAGAGCTAAAAGACCGTGAAATTGAAAATCACTGAACAATGAACTCTGAAAATGTTGAAACTTTGCATGGTATCATCATTTCACCCACATAGCATGTGCAAAAGAGTAGAGAGGGTTACGGCAAAAACTGGACGCACTTCGTGTACAAACTTGACAATCTCTTTCGGAGTATTAGGGTTTCGGACGAGAACTCATCTGTTACATTGGCACTTCATTTTTTTAAACTCATTACAACTCCAGACTTTTTTTGCGTTCCGTACGCATAATTCAAAGCGACAGCATTAATTTTCGACACTTTCTGACATCATTTGCTATTTTTCAGTCATTTACCGATTTGTTTAGAGAGCTAAATGACCGTGAAATTGAAAATCACTACAAAATGAACTCTGAAAATGTCGAAACTTGGCATCGTATCATCATTTCACCCACATAGCATGTGCAAAAGAGTAGAGAGGGTTACGGCAAAAACTGGACGCACTTCGTGTACAAACTGGACAATCTCTTACAAAGTATCAGGATTTCTGACGGGAACTCATCTGTTACATGGGCACTTCATTTTTTTAAACTTATTACAACTCCAGAATTTTTTGCGTTCCCTACAAACCATTCAAAGCGACGTCATCAATTTTCAAAACTTTCTGACATCATTTGCTATTTTTTAGTCATTTACCGATTTCTTTATAGAGCTAAATGACCGTGAAATTGAAAATCACTACAAAATGAACTCTGAAAATGTCGAAACTTGGCATCGTATCATCATTTCACCCACATAGCATGTGCAAAAGAGTAGAGAGGGTTACGG
>NW_025279651.1:0-1230 GCF_018294505.1 Triticum aestivum
TATCTCCGTCCGTCCTCTGTTGGCCTCGGTCATTGTACGTCTTTTTAATAAAGGTTTTGTGCTCTACCAACCAAGGATCGACCACGTCTATGTGTTGTAGCGCGACTAGGTTTGCTCTTTCAAAGTCGGCGAGTCGACCCTCGAAGTCGACATGCATTTCGCGGTGACCCTCACGGTGACCCCATCCAGCGAGCCTGCCGAGGTGCCTGTTGACGGGCAGACCAACGGGGTTCTCGATGCCTAGATAATTCGTGCAGTAGGAGATGCACTCTTCGGTCAGAAAGCCCCTGGCTATGCTTCCTTCTGGACGTGACATGTTGCGAACGTATCCTTTGATGACACCATTCATCCTTTCGAACGGCATCATGCTGTGCAGGAACGTCGGCCCGAGTTGGATGATATCCTCCACTATATGGACCAGCAGATGCACCATAACGTCGAAGAATGCGGGCGGGAAGTACATTTCAAGCTCGCATAGTATCACCACGATCTCTTCCTGTAGCCTTCTGAGTTGCCTCACGCCAATCGACTTCCGAGAGATGACGTCGAAGAAGTTGCATAGGCCAAATAGCGTTTCACGGACGTGCGCGTCCATGATCCCACGGATTGCAACTGGAAGTATCTGCGTCATCAGCACGTGACAGTCGTGAGACTTCATCCCGCTGAACTTCTGCTTCGCTGGGTCTAGGTATCTGCTTATCTTCCCCGCGTAACCGTAAGGAAGTTTTACTCCTAGGAGGCAGGTGAAAAACTGCTCGATCTCCTCCTGACTTAGAGTGAAGCACGCGGGAGGGTAGTCATTTCCGGTGTTCTTGGCCTTTTTGCCTTTGCGACGACTTTCTGTGTCCTGCTTCGCCTCATCATCATCATCATCATCATCATCATCATCATCATCATATATAGCGTGAAGCTCCTGCCTGATGCCCATTGATTTCAAGTCTGCCCTTGCTTTCGGCCCATCTTTGGTCCTCTCTGGCATGTTGAGCAGGGTACCAAGCAGACTCTCGCACACGTTCTTCGTGATATGCATGACATCAAGGCTGTGAGGCACACGGTGGATCTTCCAGTACGGCAAGTCCCAGAAAACAGACCTCGTTTTCCATACCTTCAGCAGCGGCTCTGGCGCCTTTCGCTTCTTTCCCGGCTCTGGCGCCTTTTGCTTCTTTCCCGGCAGTGGGCAGTCTTTCCAATTTTTCAACAGCTTGTCTATTTCCTCGCCGCTCCTCGTAC
>NW_025279652.1:0-1230 GCF_018294505.1 Triticum aestivum
ATTCTAAGCCGTAAAGCATGGCACACTGAACTATCGAGTAGTCATCAGCTTTGCTCTGCCAGACGTTCATAACATCTGGTGTTGCTCCAGCAGCAAGCCTGGCACCCAGCGGTGCTTCCAGGACGTAATTTTTCTGTGCAGCAATGAGGATAATCCTCAAGTTACGGACCCAGTCCGTGTAATTGCTACCATCATCTTTCAACTTTGCTTTCTCAAGGAACGCATTAAAATTCAACGGAACAACAGCACGAGCCATCTATCTACAATCAACATAAACAAGCAAGATACTATCAGGTACTAAATTCATGATAAATTTAAGTTCAATTAATCATATTATTTAAGAACTCCCACTTAGATAGACATCCCTCTAATCCTCTAAGTGATTACGTGATCCAAATCAACTAAACCATGACCGATCATCACGTGAGATGGAGTAGTTTTCAATGGTGAACATCGTTATGTTGATCATATCTACTATATGATTCACGCTCGACCTTTCGGTCTCCGTGTTCCGAGGCCATATCTGCATATGCTAGGCTCGTCAAGTTTAACCTGAGTATTCCGCGTGTGCAAAACTGGCTTGCACCCGTTGTAGATGGACGTAGAGCTTATCACACCCGATCATCACGTGGTGTCTGGGCACGACGAACTTTGGCAACGGTGCATACTCAGGGAGAACACTTCTTGATAATTTAGTGAGAGATCATCTTATAATGCTACCGTCAATCAAAGCAAGATAAGATGTATAAAAAGATAAACATCACATGCAATCAATATAAGTGATATGATATGGTCATCATCATCTTGTGCTTTGTGATCTCCATCTCCGAAGCACCGTCATGATCACCATCGTCACCGGCGCGACACCTTGATCTCCATCGTAGCATCGTTGTCGTCTCGCCAATCTTATGCTTCCACGACTATCACTACCGTTTAGTAATAAAGTAAAGCATTACATCGCGATTGCATTGCATACAATAAAGCGACAACCATATGGCTCCTGCCAGTTGCCGATAACTCGGTTACAAAACATGATCATCTCATACAATAAAATTCAGCATCATGCTTTGACCATATCACATCACAACATGCCCTGCAAAAACAAGTTAGACGTCCTCTACTTTGTTGTTGCATGTTTTACGTGGCTGCTACGGGCTTAAGTAAGAACCAATCTCACCTACGCATCAAAACCACAATGATAGTTTGTCAAATAGACTCCGTTTTAACCTT
>NW_025279653.1:0-1230 GCF_018294505.1 Triticum aestivum
GGACGGACATTCTCTCACTGAAGCACACTACACAGTTCTACAGAATTCCGCCTTGGTGGCTCCGTATATGGATGAACACAAGAATTTGCTACGCTCCAAACACCCGGAGCGGTCTGATGACTGGATTACACGTGAACAAACCAGGAGTTTCGCCAGCTGGTTGCAGACACGTACCATGCATGACACCTCTATTGAAGATGACCTGTACTTGCTGTCCCAGTTACCATCTTCGAATATAATGACTTTCAAAGGGTACGAGATAAATGGTAATACATTTTACACGATCGCCCAAGATAAGAAGAGCACCAACCAAAACAGTGGTGTCCGCTTTGATGCAGAAACCAAGACGGGAAAGGAAACATATTATGGTTATATACAGGACATATGGGAACTTGACTATCGACATGGTTTAAAGGTCCCTTTGTTTCGGTGCAAATGGGTCAATATGACATGAGGCGGGGTAACGGAAGACCCGCAGTACGGAATGACAACAGTGGATCTCAACAATCTTGCATATGCAGACGAACCATTCGTCCTAGCCAATGATGTGGCACAGGTTTTCTATGTGAAGGACATGTCTACCAAGCTAAGAAAAAGAAAAGATAAGGAAGCGAATGCATCGTACGATGAGCCACATAGGAGCCTTCAAGCCAGGTGACGTTGAACATGAGCCCTCGAACAAATGGGTGAAGGGGGAATCCCAGTCGGCGGACGAAGTGGGGAAGGAACACAACCCTCTCACGGGGTTCCGGAGCCGGAATAATCTGTCCCAAGTCCGGGAGTCGGTGCGCGATGTCTGCAGCCAAGTATCCGGCCTCTCGAAGCTTCGTAATGTCCTCCTCCGTGACGGAGGAGGCCATCCACTTGCCTCCCGCTCCGGACATGTTTGGAGTGGCTGTACGGAGTGTTGGGTTTCGTAGTAATTTCAAAAAAAAATTCCTACGCGCACACAGGATCATGTGATGCATAGCAACGAGGGGAGAGTGTTGTCTACGTACCCAACGCAGACCGACTGCGGAAGCGATGACACGACGTAGAGGAAGTAGTCGTACGTCTTCACGATCCAACCGATCAAGCACCGAAACTACGGCACCTCCGAGTTCGAGCACACGTTCAGCTCGATGACGATCCCCGGACTCCGATCCAGCAAAGTGTCGGGGAAGAGTTCCGTCAGCACGACGGCGTGGTGACGATCTTGATGAACTACAGCAGCAGGGCTTCGCCTAAACT
>NW_025279654.1:0-1230 GCF_018294505.1 Triticum aestivum
GGCGAAGTATCTGAACACTTCCCTCTACGCGGATTGCTCTTCGCACGTCTACGACTGTGGCCGGCGGCCTTCGGGGGGTAGCATACCGTAAAATCTTGCGTAGGCGGCCTCTCACAAGTCTGGAAGTGTTGAAGCGGTTGCAAACGCCCAGCACGCGTCTCCGGTGCGTGCCCCCCCTCACGGACGGCGCCGCCGCCGGCACCCGGAGGGGGGAAACGGACGCGTCGGGTCTACACGGAGTGGATGTAGCTGTGGGCCTGGCCCGGATGTTGCTCCCCGGTGTCCCTCTGGGCCGACCCAACACAACCGGGTGGAGAGGTCCACTGGTCAAAGCCCGTCCGTGCAAAGTCAAAGGGCTAGATCCCGTGGTCAAACGCTACAGGGTTAGGCGGGACGGGGGCCCTGGGGGGTAGCAATGCCACCGGAGCATCGTACCGGGCCCTCATACATGCGGGGTGGTGTTGTGGCATGTCCGAAGAGGCGGCACGCGTCTCCGGGTTGTGGCCCCCCTCACGGACCGCAATGAAACGGTGGTAGACGTTCTGCGGTAACGATGCAGCGTGAATATTATTAAATACTTGGAGCGCGATAAAATCATGAGTTTTTTACACAACGTGGGCACATGTGCTATAGGACTGATGGTAATTTTTCATAATTTCTTGTGATGGAGAAGTATCTGAACACTTCCCTCTACGCGGATTGCTCTTCCCACGTCTACGACTGTGGCCGGCGGCCTTCGGGGGGTAGCATACCGTAAAATCTTGCGTAGGCGGCCTCTCACAAGTCTGGAAGTGTTGAGGCGGTTGCAAACGCCCAGCACGCGTCTCCGGCGCGTGCCCCCCCTCACGGATGGCGCCGCCGCCGGCACCCGGAGGGGGGAAACGGACGCGTCGGGTCTACACGGAGTGGATGTAGCTGTGGGCCTGGCCCGGATGTTGCTCCCCGGTGTCCCTCTGGGCCGACCCGACACAACCGGGTGGAGAGGTCCACTGGTCAAAGCCCGTCCGTGCAAAGTCAAAGGGCTAGATCCCGTGGTCAAACGCTACAGGGTTAGGCGGGACGGGGGCCCTGGGGGGTAGCAATGCCACCGGAGCGTCGTACGGGGCCCTCATACATGCGGGGTGGTGTTGTGGCATGTCCGAAGAGGCGGCACGCGTCTCCGGGTTGTGGCCCCCCTCATGGACGGCAATGAAACGGTGGTAGACGTTCTGCGGTAACGATGCAGCGTGA
>NW_025279655.1:0-1230 GCF_018294505.1 Triticum aestivum
ATCGATGTCGTTGCCGGGTTGCTTCGGACCTTGGATGAGCACTGGCATCATAATGAACTTCCGCTTCATGCACAACCAAGGAGGAAGGTTGTAGATGCATAGAGTCACGGGCCAGGTGCTATGGCTGGAGCTCTGCTCGCCAAAAGGATTCATGCCATCCGTACTTAGAGCAAATCTTATGTTCCTTGCGTCAGCTGCAAAATCTTTGAACCATCTGTCGATCTTTCTCCATTGCGTTCCATCTGCGGTGTGTCTCAACTCCCCGTCCGACTTACGGTCCTCTTTGTGCCATCGCAACAACTTGGCATGCTCTTTGTTCCTGAACAGACGTTTCAACCGTGGTATTATAGGAGCATACCACATCACCTTGGCGGGAACCCTCTTCCTGGGTTTCTGGCCCTCAACATCGTCACCAGGGTCATCGCCTATGATCTTATAACGCAATGCAGTGCATACCGGGCATTCATTCAAATTCTCGTATTCACCGCGGTAGAGGATGCAGTCGTTGATGCATGCATGTATCTTCAGAACCTCTAAACCTAGAGGGCAGACAACCTTCTTTGCTTCGTACGTACTGGCGGGCAACTTGTTATCCTTTGGAAACATATTCTTCAACATTTTCAGCAAGTTTTCAAATGCCGAGTCAGCTACACCTGCCTCTGCCTTCCATTTCAGCAAATCCAGTGTGCAGCCCAGCTTTTTCAGACCATCATCGCATCCGGGGTACAGCGTCTTTCTGTGATTCTCTAACATGCGATCCAAATTCTCCCTCTCCTTTTCAGTTTCGCAGCATCTCCGTGCATCAGCAATGGTCCGACCAAGATCATCAACGGGATCATCACGTGCCTCTTCTTCACCTTCCCCTTCACCTTCAGCATCCTCCATGAAAGTATCACCGAAATGAGCAAGATAGCTTTCATCGATGAAATCATCCCCTTCTTCATCTTCTTCCATTATAACCCCTCTTTCTCCATGCTTGGTCCAACAATTATAGCTTGGCATGAAACCGTGCCGAAGCAGATGCATGTGAACATCTCTTGAGGAAGAGTAACCCTTCTGATTCTTACAGATAACACATGGACAGATAACAAAACCCCCCTGCTTGTTCGCATTAGCCACTACGAGGAAATCTTTCAAACCCGTAGTGAACTCGCCGGAGAGTCGGTTACCGTACATCCATTGCCGATTCATCTGCATTATTATAATATAAAATATATAATTAACCATCAT
>NW_025279656.1:0-1230 GCF_018294505.1 Triticum aestivum
CTAGAGAAAATTTAGTTGAAAGTTGGTAGTAGCAATTATGCGGACTGGGTCCGTAAACTGAGGATTGTCCTCATTGCTGCACAGAAGGCTTATGTCCTTAATGCACCGCTCGGTGTGCTGAACCTCAGCGTCGTCTGTAGATGTTACAAAACATCTGACATACATGTTTTGATAACTACGTGATAGTTCGGTGCGGTTTAAAATTGTGGCACCAAAGACGTTTCTGAAACGTCGCAGAACATGTGAGATGTTCCGAAGACTGAAATTGGGATTTCAGACTAGTGCCCACGTCAAGAGGTATGAGACCTCTGACAAGTTTCTTAAGCCTGCAAACTAAGGGAGAAAAGCTCAATCGTTGAGCGTGTGCTCAGATTGTCTGAGTGCCGCAATCGCTTGAATCGAGTGGGAGTTAATCTCCCAGATGAGATAGTGATAGTTCTCCATAGTCATTGCCACCAAGCTAGTAGAGCTTCGTGATGAACTATAACATATCAAGGATAGTTATGATGATCCTTGAGCTATTCGCGATGTTCGACACCGCGAGAGTAGAAATCAAGAAGGAGCATCAATTGTTGATGGTTAGTAAAACCACTAGTTTAAGAAGGGCAAGGGCAAAAGGGATACTTCATGAAATAGCAAGTCGTTTGCTACTCTAGTGAAGAATCCGAAGGTTGAACCCAAACCCGAGACTAAGTGCTTCTGTAATGAGAGGAACGGTCACTGAAGCAGTACTACCCTAGATACTTGGTAGATGAGAAGGCAGGCAAGGTCGATAGAAGTATATTGGATATACGTTATATGAATGTGTACTTTACTAGTACTCCTAGCAGCACCAGGGTATTAGATACCGGTTCGGTTGCTAAGTGTTAGTAACCCGAAATAAAAGCTGCGGAATAAACGGAGACTAGCTAAAGGTGAGATGACGATATGTGTTGGAGGTGTTTCCAAGGTTGATGTGATCAAGCATCGCATGCTCCCTCTACCATCGAGATTTGGTGTTTGCGTTGAACATGATTGGATTATGTTTACCGCAAAACGGTTATTCATTTAAGGAGAATAATGGTTACTCTGTTTATTTGAATAATACCTTCAATGGTCTTGCACCTAAAATGAATCTCGATCGTAGTGATACACATGTTCATGCCAAAAGATATAAGATAGTAATGATAGTACCACATACTTGTGGCACTGCCACTTGAGTCATATTGGTGTAGAACGCATGAAGAAGCT
>NW_025279657.1:0-1230 GCF_018294505.1 Triticum aestivum
AATTGCAGTGGCCCCACGCGTCGGCGTTGACCTCGCTGACGTGGCCTTTGACCGGCCCCACATGTCTGTGACTCCAGCCAGCACTGTGTCACTGACGTGTGGCCCCCACACGTCAGGTTTGACCCAAGCCAGCCCAGTTGACTGCTGACGTCACAGTGACGTGGTGCTGACGCCATAATTCATTTTCTGGAATTATTCTAATTCTAAATATTCAGGAAATTTCAGAAAATGCCCAAAACTTCTAAAAATCATAGAAAATTAACCGTAACTCCAAATTAAATAATTTATATATGAAAAATTATCAGAAAAATTCAAGGAATCCATCTGTACCATTTTCATGCATGTTAGAACAACTTATAGCTGCTGTTTAGCACAAATCAATTAAAGGGCATTTAAATAATCACATATGGAGTTTGAATTTGAATCTTGTATTCAAACCAACTTCATTTAATCTGTTGCTAGTTGCATTAGCCCAAAACACATTCATATTGCCATGTCATAGCATGCATCATATTGTGCATTGCATTGATTGTGTTCCCTTCTGTGTTGCCGTTATTTGTTCCCTCTCGATAGACGTGATACCGATGATGTGATCGTTGACACTGATGAAGACCCAATGTTATCTTCAGAAGTGCCAGGCAAGCAAAACCCCCTTGTTCATTCCGATACAATCCTACTCTCTCGCTCCTGCTCTCTTTTACTGCATTAGGACAACACCGATTCATCTGTTACTTGCTACGGTAGCTGAACCCCTTTATCCTTTGCATGACCTGTCATTCCACAGTAAATAGATGAAACCCACTAGTATGAGTAGGAGTTGTTTGAGCCCTGTTGTGCCTACTCATTCATGCTTGTTTGTCATGCCTGCTACTGCTTAGAGTTGAGTCAGGTCTGATTCATCGGGGATGAATCAGAGGCGTGTGAACATGTCCTACTGTGTGTGAGCTAAGTGTGTGAACACGATTTGGTAAAGGTAGCGGTGAGAGGCCATGTAGGAGTACATGGTGGGTTGTCTCATTGTAGCCGTCCTCAGGAACTGAGTTCTGTGTTTGTGATCCATGATTCAGCTACTACCATACATTGGGCCCTGAAATATGACCCCGCTCGACTTCTTATTCACCCTTGTCCTCTGTCCAGGAGTTGCAAGTAGTTTCTGGTGTTTGTAGTATGCTGGAGGCCGTGGACAGCGCTGACCGTAGGGGTGGGCTGTGATGCGGTAGGCACGTGGCC
>NW_025279658.1:0-1230 GCF_018294505.1 Triticum aestivum
GGGGGGAGGGATCTAGTTACGAAATGCTAACGGATCTTCTCAGTCTTGGTTGCTCTTCTCGAAGAGGTCGACCCATTATATTGATGTCTTCCTTTCTCTGCTTCAGGTCATCATGATGAAGTCATCATCCTTTCTTCGGAAATTTCATCGTACTAACGAAAGATTAAGGGGGTATACCGAAGAATGGATCTCTGCAGGGTAGATTATTTGGTAGACAACAACGAGGAAGGTGGCGGAAAGTAACTCTCGAATTGAAATTTAAGACAATATCGAGAGCAAAGCAAGAAGGTGCAAAATAGAAGTTTCAAGCGCATAGGCAATCGTTCGTTGCCTGAAGCGAAGTGTGAAAGGGGTTCAGAGCAATGGGAATAAGTATTGCGTCTGATACCAGATTGATGATCTCATCGGAAGGTGGCTCGTGAATTACACACGAGGCCACGCGTGAGGAATAACTTTGGGAATAGGGGGTGTACAGGAGAGTCAGGTTTCGATCCTGTGGAACTGTGGGTTATGGGCCCACCATGTGGGTTAAAAATAGGAGCGGTGACATCTCGCATGGTCACAATAGCAAGGCATGTCAGAGGGTAGCCAATCAGTTATGTCGGCACAATGTCGGTACCAGGGGCGAGGGACGAAGAGAACCATTTTCCTGCTCGTTGAACGAGGCGGACCAATAGGCAGAGTTCTCGTCCATCGGTGGTGACCGGAATGCTATCGACAATTTCAACAGGGTCTTACTGACAGAGTTGTACACCGAGGTGTTTACATAAGCAGGAGAATAATACTGCTTAGATTATATAGACCTCAAGAAAGGTTAAACCAACCAATGGAAAGGAAATTAAGATTATCAGATTAAACAGAACAATGAAAAGGAAAATGTGTTTAAACACATATATCAAGGGGTATATCCTTCCCAAGGGCAAGCAACGCATGATATTCATGACGGGATATAGCGTAGAAAACCCCTTTAGGAAAGGGAAGAGAAATTTTCATGACATTACCCATTCAACGGTGTTTGGATAATTGGGCAGGAAACATTTAACATTGGGTTTCAAATGTTCTTGTTGAAAATTGGAGTACCATAGACATGCTTCGAGATAGCATTGACATGGTCTTCATGTGAAGATCAGACTCTGGAAACACGAAGGATCCATCAGGAACAACTTGTAGAATAAGTCTTACAATTTCCTCATGGGTGAATGGATAACCTTGCTGAAAAGGAATCTATAA
>NW_025279659.1:0-1230 GCF_018294505.1 Triticum aestivum
GTCTTTTAGAGTTTCGAGTTCTGGTCATAAGTTGTCACGCCGCCGCCGCACCATCATCATCGCCCCTGCCATCTACCACCACCGCTTATCCGCCACCGCTCCGAATCCGTATCCATATACCACCACCGATTCATATACCACCACCGATTCATATCCATATCCATATACTACCACCGCTACCACCACCGCTGCCATATACCACCACCATATATCCACCACCAATCCGAGTTCCTTGCATATTAGGTTTGTTTTCGAGATCCATCTAGATTCCGATTCGTGTTTCCTTGCCGGAGTCGGGTAGCCACGCTCCGTTTAGGCCCAAAATTTTTCGAAAACGCATTTTTCGAAAAATTTTCTGGCTATCCTATTTTTAGGTGTTTCTGAGTGTTTTGAGACAGGTGCCATTATAGGAAGTTTTTTTTGACCTGTTTCCAGTTTTTGGGTCCGGGCAGTCGAAAAAAAAAAATTTGGTCGAAAAAAAATTTTCGTGCCCATCCTGTGAGTTTGACCTAGGAAGAGTTTTGAGACACTCGCCATTATAGTGATTTTTCGCAAAAAAAAAAGCAGCGCAAAAAAAAAGAGCGCAAAAAAAAAGAGCGAAAAAAAAAATTCAGAGTGTGCTTTTCCCTTGTTTACATGCCGCGCCGTGATTTTGTTGGTGTTCTAGGCTCGCGTCTCTAGCACAGTCTAGCCTAGGACCAGCACAGTACGTCGTTGAGCGTTTATTCAACTTTGCATCTCTGAATTGATTATTGCTGACCCTTTTTGCTACCATACTATAAGCCTTCCCAGCTCCACATACATCTACGTCGTGTGTTTGACTCTCCCTGGTAATCGCTCTATCCAAGCTTTGAGAGTTTTTGACTACAACGGTTGCCGATCACCGCCTGCTGCTGGGTAAGAACTGGTAAGAATTTGAGATTTGCTTGAAGGATTTGTGATACACCACCACCACTTCTTAGTAGTCTGTAGGATCATATTCTTGTGTGTTTCTATTGCTGCTAACCATGCCAGGATCACAAGCCGACGAGATTGACTGGGAGAACTTATCGAACAAGGAGCTTCATGATAAGTTTCAGCAAATGATGACTGAACAGGTACAAGATGTGCTGAACAATTTTGAAGAGGCCATGGAGAAGATCACTGGCCTTGAGAAGACGTTCGAAACAAAGCTCGATAACAGATTTAATGAACTGCTTGCGCGTCTTCCACCACCGGCTGCACCTGTCG
>NW_025279660.1:0-1230 GCF_018294505.1 Triticum aestivum
AATAGAGATAAATAATATTTTGAGCGGTATACTTTCATTGTCAACATAGCAACTAAGAGATGGTGATATCTTCCATGCTACACACATTATAGGCGGTTCCCAAACAGTATGGTAAAGTTTATACTCCCCATCCACCAACAAGCATCAATCCATGGCTTGCTCAAAACAACGAGTGCCTCCAACATACATCAGGTCCCGGGGGGAGTTTTGTTTGCAATTAATTTTGATTTAGTTTGCATAAAGCATGGGACTGGGCATCCCGGTGACCAGCCATTTTCTCGTGAGTTAGGAGCGGAGTCCACTCCTCTTGAGAATAACCCGCCTAACATGGAAGATAAGGGCAGCCTTGGTTGATACATGAGCTATTCGAGCATACAAAACAGAATGTTTATTTGAAGGTTTAGAGTTTGGCACATAAAAATTTACTTGGAACGGCAGGTAGATACGACATATAGGAAGGTATAGTGGACTCATCTGGAATAACTTTGGGTTTTAAGGGATTGGATGCACAAGCAGTATTCCCGCTTAGTACAAGTGAAGGCTAGCAAAAGACTGGGAAGCGACCAACTAGAGAGCGACAACAGCCATGTACATGCACTAAACTTAATAAACATTGGACGCGAGCATGAGTAGGATATAATCCACCATGAACATAAATATCGTGAAGGCTATGTTGATTTGTTTCAACTACATGCGTGAACATGTGCCATGTCAAGTCATTTAAATCATTCAAAGGAGGATACCACCCCATCATACCACATCATAACCATCTCAATAGCATGTTGGCATGCAAGGTAAACCATTATAACTCATAGCTAATCAAGCATGGCATAAGCAACTATGACCTCTAATTGTCATTACAAACATGTTTATTCATAACAAGCTGAATCAAGAACGATGAACTCATCATATTTACAAAAATAAAAGAGGTCGAGTTCATACCAGCTTTTCTCATCTTAGTCAGCCCATCATATATCATCATAATTGCCTTTCACTTGCACGACCGAACGAGGTGAATAATAATAAGAGTGCACGTGCATTGGACTAAGCTGGAATCTGCGAGCATTCAATAAACAGGAGGAGACAAGGCAATATGGGCTCTAGGTTAAATCAACAATAATGCATATAAGAGCCACTTCAACAATTTAATCATGGTCTTCTCCTACTGACCCCCAAAGAAAAGAAAAGAAATAATGCATATAAGAGTTTCAGCGGATCAATCTTTTTGTT
>NW_025279661.1:0-1230 GCF_018294505.1 Triticum aestivum
AAAAAAAGGAATTAAAAAGTTAATAATAATATATTAAAAATAAATAATAAATAAAATTATTAAATTAATTAATTAATTAAAGGATTAATTAACTTAATTAATCTTGCTTAATTAACCTAATTAATTAACTAAACTAATTAATCTTGATTAGATTAGCCTAAGCAGATAATTAAACCCTAGTTAACCTAACAGTGTATGACAGGTGGGTCCCACCCAGTCAACCCCTGTTGACTGGTGATGACAGCATGACATCATGCTGATGTCATAAATCCAAATTTTCGAATTAAATTAAATAATTAATTAAATTTCAGAAATTAATAAAATCTTTAGAAAATCATATCTTTTAATCCGTAACTCGGATTAAAATATTTTCAACATGAAAGTTGCTCAGAACGACGAGACGAATCCGGATACGCGGTCCGTTCGTCCGTCACACACCCCTAACCTATCGAACCCGCAACTTTCCCCCTCCGGTTCCTCTGCCCGAAAACGCGAAACTCCGGGAATACTTTCCCGGATGTTTCCCCCTTTCGTCGGTATCACTTACTACCGCGTTAGGGCACACCGAACACCGCGTATTGCCTTGTTATATTTTGTGATGCTTTGTTTGCTCTGTATTCATTATTTCTTCCCCCTCTTCTCTCCGGTAGACTACGAGACCGACGCTGCTGCTGACCAGTTCGACTACGGAGTTGACGACCCCTCTCTCTTGCCAGAGCAACCAGGCAAGCCCCCCCCCCTTGATCACCAGATATCGCCTATTCTCCTCTATACTGCTTGCATTAGAGTAGTGTAGCATGTTACTGCTTTCGTTAATCCTAGTCTGATGCATAGCCTGACATTGTCGCTACATCTGTTGATACCTTACCTGCAATCCTAAATGCTTAGTATAGGATGCTAGTTTATCATCATTGGCCCTACATTCTTGTCAGTCTGCCTTGCTATACTATCGGGCCGTGATCACTTGGGAGGTGATCACGGGTATATACTATACATACATACATACTATACAGATGGTGACTAAAGTCGGGTCAGCTCATTGAGTACCCGCAAGTGATTCTGACGAGGGGGCTGAAAGGACAGGTGGCCCCATCCCGGTAGAGGTGGGCCTGGGTTCCCGACGGCCCTCGACTGTTACTTTGTGGCGGAGCGACAGGGCAGGTTGAGACCACCTAGGAGACAGGTGGGCCTGGCCCTGTTCGGCATTCGCGGATACTTAACACGCTTAAC
>NW_025279662.1:0-1230 GCF_018294505.1 Triticum aestivum
TAATTATTTTGAGCTATAAGACCCTAAAATTGAAAAGCATTTCAAATGAACTCTGAAAAGGTTGAAAGTTGGGATGGTATCATGATTTCATCCACATAGCATGTGCAAGAAAGTTGAGAGGGTTACGGCAAAAACTGGATGCACTTCGTGTACAAAACGGACAATCTCTTTCAAAGTATCAGGATTTCATACGGAAACTCGTCTGTTACAAAGGGATTTCATTTTTTAAAACTTATTTGAACTCCTGACTTTTTGTGTGTTCAAAATGCACCATTCAAAGCCACATCATCATTTTTCAATCCTTTCTGACTTCATTTGTTATTTTTCATGCATTTACTAATTATTTTGAGCTATAAGACCCTAAAATTGAAAAGCATTTCAAATGAACTCTGAAAAGGTTGAAAGTTGGCATGGTATCATAATTTCATCCACATAGCATGTGCAAGAAAGTTGAGAGGGTTACGGTAAAAACTGGATGCACTTCGTGTACAAAACGGACAATCTCTTTCAAAGTATCAGGATTTCATACGAAAACTCGTCTGTTACAAAGGTATTTCATTTTTTAAAACTTATTTGATCTCCTGACTTTTTGTGTGTTCAAAATGCACCATTCAAAGCCACATCATCATTTTTCAATCCTTTCTGACTTCATTTGTTATTTTTCATGCATTTACTAATTATTTTGAGCTATAAGACCCTAAAATTGAAAAGCATTTCAAATGAACTCTGAAAAGGTTGAAAGTTGGGATGGTATCATGATTTCATCCACATAGCATGTGCAAGAAAGTTGAGAGGGTTATGGCAAAAACTGGATGCACTTCGTGTACAAAACGGACAATCTCTTTCACAGTACCAGGATTTCATACGGAAATTCGTCTGTTACAAAGGGATTTCATTTTTAAAAACTTATTTGAACTCCTGACTTTTTGTGTGTTCAAAATGCACCATTCAAAGCCACATCATCATTTTTCAATCCTTTCTGACTTCATTTGTTATTTTTCATGCATTTACTAATTATTTTGAGCTATAAGACCCTAAAATTGAAAAGAATTTCAAATGAACTCTGAAAAGGTTGAAAGTTGGCATGGTATCATCATTTCATCCACATAGCATGTGCAAGAAAGTTGAGAGGGTTACGGCAAAAACTGGATGCACTTCGTGTACAAAACGGACAATCTCTTTCAAAGTATCAGGATTTCATACGGAAACTCGTCTGTTACAAAGGGATTT
>NW_025279663.1:0-1230 GCF_018294505.1 Triticum aestivum
ATCTTGGAGATCAAGCGTTTTGTGGTCCACTTCACGGATAGGATCCGAGAAGCAACGCCTGAGTTGAGAAACGTGGAAGACATCGTGAACTCTGGAGAGGTGCGGAGGTAGTTCCAACTGGTAGGCAACTTCTCCTCGTTTGGCAAGAATGCGAAAAGGTCCAATGTAACGAGGAGCCAATTTGCCTTTGATACCGAAACGATGGGTTCCCTTCAGAGGGGTGACCCGAAGATAAGCCTTCTCGTCAACCTCGAAAGTCATAGCCTTATGTTTTCGGTCATATTGACTCTTTTGACGAGATTGGGCTGTTTTCAACTTTTCACGAACGATACGAACTTGTTCTTCTGCTTCCTGAATCATATCCGGGCCAAAGAATTGTCTTTCCCCGGTTTCTGACCAATTAAGGGGTGTTCGACATCGTCGTCCATAGAGAACTTCAAAAGGGGCTTTACCCAAGCTAGATTGATAGCTGTTGTTGTAAGCGAATTCGGCAAATGGAAGGCACTTCTCCCAGTCCATTCCGAACGAGATAACAGAGGCTCGAAGCATGTCTTCTAGAATCTGATTGACGCGTTCCACTTGACCACTTGACTGAGGGTGGAAAGCGGTGCTAAAGGAGGGACGAGTCCCCATAGCATTTTGGAAACTTTCCCAAAATCGAGAGGTGAAAAGACTTCCTCGATCCGAATTGATTTCCAAAGGAACACCATGGAGGGACACTATTCGGGAGATGTATAAGTCTGCCAGCTGGCTAGCGGTTATACTCTCACGAACAGGTAAGAAATGAGCTACTTTGGAAAGACGATCGACCACGACGAAAATAGCATTATTCCCTCTTTTGGTCCTGGGAAAGCCGGTAATGAAATCCATACCAATTTTATCCCATTTCCATTCAGGAATAGCTAAGGGTTGAAGGGTGCCAGCAGGCCGTTGATGCTCTGCTTTTACACGACGACAGACGTCGCAATTTGCAATATACTGAGCAATTTCTCTTTTCATCCTAGTCCACCAGAACCTCTGGCGTAGGTCCTGATACATTTTGGTACTACCGGGATGAATAGTGAGAGGAGATTCATGAGCTTCCTTAAGGATTAATCGCCTTAGGTTGCGCACTTTGGGAACTACTAGTCGATCCCCGAAGTATACGACTCCTTGATCATTAATGGAGAAACAATCCGCAATTCCTTTCTGAATGTTCCTCTTGATGCGGGAGATTCCCGGATCTACCTT
>NW_025279664.1:0-1229 GCF_018294505.1 Triticum aestivum
TGTGACGCCCCCGATTTAATCGTACACTAATCATGCACGCAAATGTGTACGATCAAGATCAGGGACTCACGGGAAGATATCACAACACAACTCTAAAATATAAATAAGTCATACAAGCATCATAATACAAGCCAGGGGCCTCGAGGGCTCGAATACAAGTGCTCGATCATAGACGAGTCAGCGGAAGCAACAATATCTGAGTACAGACATAAGTTAAACAAGTTGCCATAAGATGGCTAGCACAAACTGGGATACAGATCGAAAGAGGCGCAGGCCTCCTGCCTGGGATCTTCCTAAACTACTCCAGGTCGTCGTCAGCGGGCTGCACGTAGTAGTAGGCACCTCCGGTGTAGTAGGGGTCGTCGTCGACGGTGGCGTCTGACTCCTGGACTCCAGCATCTGGTTGCGACAACCAGAAAGAAAGGAAAGGGGAAAAAGGGGGGAGAAAGCAACCGTGAGTACTCATCCAAAGTACTCGCAAGCAAGGAGCTACACTACATATGCATGGGTATATATGTAAAGAGGCCATATCAGTGGACTGAACTGCAGAATGCCAGAATAAGAGGGGGATAGCTAATCCTGTCGAAGACTACGCTTCTGGCAGCCTCCGTCTTGCAGCATGTAGAAGAGAGTAGATTGAAGTCCTCCAAGTAGCATCTCCAAGTAGCATATCCAGGTAGCATCTCCAAGCGCATCTCCAGTCGCATCGCATAGCATAATCCTACCCGGCGATCCTCTCCCCGTCGCCCTGCGGAAAAGCGATCACCGGGTTGTCTGTGGAACTTGGAAGGGTGTGTTTTATTAAGTATCCGGTTCTAGTTGTCATAAGGTCAAGGTACAACTCCAAGTCGTCCTGTTACCGAAGATCACGGCTATTCGAATAGATTAACTTCCCTGCAGGGGTGCACCACATAACCCAACACGCTCGATCCCATTTGGCCGGACACACTTTCCTGGGTCATGTCCGGCCTCGGAAGATCAACACGTCGCAGCCCCACCTAGGCAAAACAGAGAGGCCAGCACGCCGGTCTAAACCTAAGCGCACAGGGGTCTGGGCCCATCGCCCATAGCACACCTGCACGTTGCGAGGGCGGCCGGAAGCAGAACTAGCCCCCTTAATACAAGAGCAGGCTTACGTTCCAATCCGGCGCGCGCCGCTCCGTCGCTGACGTCTGAAGTGCTTCGGCTGATACCACGACGTCGGGATACCCATAACTACTCCCACGTAG
>NW_025279665.1:0-1229 GCF_018294505.1 Triticum aestivum
TTATGAACAAGAGTATAGTGATTGTTTCTACCATGGTGTACAGAATTTTTATCAAATTGCCATGGTCTACCAAGTAATAAGGAACATGCTTGCATAGGTACCACATCACAATCAACATAATCAGCATATGTAGATATACTAAAATGCACACGAACAGTACGTGTTACCTTAACCTTGCCGCTGTTGTTGAACCATTGGATGTAGTAAGGATGTGGATGTGGTCTTGTGGTGAGAGAAAGCTTCTCGACCATCTCCATGCTAGCCAAGTTGTTGCAGCTCCCTCCGTCTATGATGACGCGCACAGAACGTTCCTTCACAACTCCCTTGGTATGGAACAAATTGTGCCTCTGATTTTGCTCAGCTTGTGTGATCTGCACACTCAAAACACGTTGAGCAACTAAACATTCATACCTGTCAGCGTCTTCAGGAGCCATGTATTGCGTCTCATTATCAGAATCATCTCCACCATGTTCTTCACATGTAATAAGAGCCAAAGTCTCCTCATCATAGTCACTAGCGGACTCATATCCACCATCCGCGGTAGCAATCATCACACGCGGAGATTTGCATTCTCTCGCATAATGACCTCCTCCCTTACAACGACGACAAATAATATCACTTGTGTGCCCTGTTGATGCTATGGAAGAAGAAGAACGCTGTGTAGGCCCCGCAGGTGCGCTCTTGGAAGATAATGGTGGTTGTGCATGTTTTCTTGTATCACGGCTGGAGGTGGCACCTGATGGAGGTGCTGGTGCAGTTGAAGTAGAAGATGCACGTGGGGTCCATGATGAAGGTCGGCCTGCAGAAAAGTTAGTTCGCCCCAATGCTTGTCGATCCTGCACTTCACGTTCAGCTTTACAAGCAAGATGGAATAAACGAGTGATATTAGTATACTCCTTATAGTCTAGAATGGTCTGAATCTCTCTATTTAATCCACCCAGAAAACGTGCAAGCATAGCTTCATTCTCCTCAACAATACCACATCTAATCATGCCAGTTTGTAATTCCTGATAATATTCTTCTACAGAATTTTTTCCTTGTCTTAAACGCTGCAATTTTTGAAGCAATTCACGTTGATAATATGGTGGAACCCAACGCGTACGCATAGCAGTTTTCAAAGCAGCCCAAGTAGTTGGAATAGGATATAATCTACAATGTTCAGACCACCATACACATGCAAAACTAGTGAAAGCACAAACAGCAGCAGCAACTCGTCTCTCCTCAGGATA
>NW_025279666.1:0-1229 GCF_018294505.1 Triticum aestivum
ATGAAAATTGATGATGTGGCTTTGAATGGTGCATTTTGAACACAGAAAAAGTATGGAGTTCAAATAAGTTCAAAAAAATGAAATCCATTTGTAACAGATGAGTTTCCGTATGAAACCCTCATACTTCGAAAGAGATTGTCCGTTTTATACACGAAGTGCATCCAGTTTGTTGTAAGTAGAAACAAAAAAAATAGAATTATCAAATTATTTTCTCGGGCAATTCACCGAACAGTTGCCGGGTAGGGTGAGCATCGTAGGAGCGGATGGTACCTGCGCGGCGGTCGGAGGAGAGCTGTGGAACAATGACAGAGGAGAAGCGACGTGGAGCCCGGGTGTAACGTTGGAGGTTACGGGCTCGTTGAGTTCTGGCAGGGCCGCAGGGATGTGTCGTGGCGGTCAGGGTGGTGGAGCGGCAATGAAGGTAAGAGAGAAAAACGGAAGGAGAGAAAATGGGTGGATGATGGCACGAGGGCTAGGAGGGATTTTGTGTGGGCTGAGGGTGTCGGAGTCTTCCGTGGCTGTTGTCTAAACTCCCACAAAGCCCACCGGTTTGTCTCAGACTTACCGAAAAAAGCATGTCCGTACCACTCGACGGACCGATACATACCCGCGTTGAATGATACAACACATCTGGACCACGTAGTCCAAACGGTTACGAACGGTTCGAGGGTCGGCTTTAAAGATGCCCTTACAGTTCTGTGGTTCGACTCAATTCTCCATAGATTGCAGCTGTCACCAGTGTGCACACTAGGACTTCATCCATAGGTCAGCTGGCCACAAGCCACCATCAATGCATGAGTGTTGAAAGGTTTTTTTTGGTTGACTAGTAAGCGTGCACGTGCAACGCACCAAACATAATCAACAATAAATATATCTATTTTAAATTTTAACTTCCATGGAATTTAATGTCCACATACCACAAGATGGCATGTATGATTATGGGATTTTATATATTCAATTATTTACCAATAGTTTTACAAGATTTTCAAAATCGGCAAATGATGACGACTGAAAATTTCTATGTGAAATCCTTGTGACAAGACCTGATAATAAAAAAATGAGACTTTCCCTACAAAAATCAGAACACAGTTGTATTGGACACACCCGTTAAACAAATTGAACAAACCTGTTCACTCTCAGTCTCTCCACCGCCCCCGCGAGGTACGCCCAATTCTCCATGCCATTCCCCATTCCCCTGCTCCCCAGCTCTCCCTTCCCACCTAGGCCAC
>NW_025279667.1:0-1229 GCF_018294505.1 Triticum aestivum
TTGAGTGGGCCCTAACCCACAGGTCTGTTCCAGGATCTTACCTGACTCTTCTAATTTTCCCGGAGTTTCTAAAATTCATTGCAAAGTTTGACGTAAGAATGAATTATCATCAGTCAAATGTCTTTCTCCAAGATCTTTCAAATTCTTTTCATCGTTGGTTCAACCTTTCTAATTTTTCATTCCGGAGTGCCTCAATAATTCATGGTGGTGTTTCTCGTCATCATTCTCAACATGTGAAGACCGAAGAAGAATTTCTCCTAAATCTTGGTCCGTTCTCTTGAAGATTCATGGTTCTAGCTTATGCCATCCTCTCATAATTGTTTTCGATTGCGAGAATTCTTTTCACCCATCCAAGCAATTCATGAGTCTTTTCAGTTTGATTCTCCGAAGGCCATCATTTCAGAAGATTTCTTCGTTCTAAGTTTTTCAGCTTCGTTCTCCAATTATTCTAAATTGATGTCTCTTCGGTCATCTCCATATTCTCCCTGTGCATCATTCAAGTATCCTCTAGTCAGCTCGTGACCTATTCGTTCTCATGTATCAAATTCCCTTGAGTATTTTCGCGTGTTCTTTAATTCTTACGGTGATTCGTTCTCTTTTCTTCATTCATTTCCAATTCTTACGGTGGTTCGTTCAAGATTTCTCTTCTTTCGTTATCATATCAATGTATTCGTTGTTTCAATCCTACCGGTGGTTCGATGAAGACCTTCCCAAGTTTGCGCTGTGTCTATCTTAATCCTTTCTACGGGGATAAGTAGTTTGACAAACCCATTGCTTGTCATCAATTAATTGGTGAAGGATGAGCATAATGTAATTCTTATTCTTGTTTCATCGAGTAAATTCAATTCCTTATTCCGGAGGTTCATCAAAATTCTTGATCTCATTTGTTCATTTTCTTTCCGGAGCTTCAAGTTATTTCAATTATTTCATTTCAAAGCTTCATCTAATCATTGCAAGGCTTCTCCCGGAGTTCTTTTTAAGTTTCCATTTCGTTTGATCATTCTTATATTACCGGAGTTCTTCATGGAGGCTCTACATGGTGGTTCGTCAAGGATTATTTTCATTCTTCAATTGTTCTTCAAGATTTCTCTTGGAGTCAAGATCCGCCAAGCTATACTCAAAAATAAACATGGTGCTCAACACATGTGTTGTTTTGAGGAGTTCAAACATTCTTCATCTTGCATTCCGAAGGGCAATTCGTTCTAACTTATCATATGAGGTGGTGTTAT
>NW_025279668.1:0-1229 GCF_018294505.1 Triticum aestivum
CCGCTCTCATTTTGGGGTTATGCTTTAGAGACTGCCGCATTCACTTTAAATAGGGCACCGTCTAAATCCGTTGAGACGACACCGTATGAATTATGGTTTGGGAAGAAACCTAAGCTGTCGTTTCTAAAAGTTTGGGGATGCGATGCTTATGTCAAGAAACTTCAACCTGAAAAGCTCGAACCCAAATCGGAAAAATGCATCTTCATAGGATACCCTAAGGAAACTATTGGGTATACCTTCTACCTCAGATCCGAAGGCAAGATCTTCGTTGCCAAGAACGGGTCCTTTCTAGAGAAGGAGTTTCTCTCGAAAGAATTGAGTGGGAGGAAAGTGGAACTTGATGAGGTGATAGTCACCCCTTCCGAACCGGAAAGTAGCGCAGCGCGGGAAAATGTTCCTGTGGTGCCTACACCGACTGGGGAGGAAGTTAATGATGATGATCATGAAGCTTCAGATCAAGTTACTGAACTTCGTAGGTCCACAAGGACACGTTCCGCTCCAGAGTGGTACGGCAACCCTGTCCTGGAAATCATGTTGTTAGACAACGGTGAACCTTCGAACTATGAAGAAGCGATGGCGGGCCCGGATTCCGACAAATGGCTAGAAGCCATGAAATCCGAGATAGAATCCATGTATGAAAACAAAGTATGGACTTTGACTGACTTGCCCGATGAGCGGCGAGCCATAGAAAACAAATGGATCTTTAAGAAGAAGACGGACGCATATGGTAATGTGACCATCTACAAAGCTCGACTTGTCGCTAAGGGTTATCGACAGGTTCAAGGGGTTGACTACGATGAGACTTTCTCACCCGTAGCGAAGCTGAAGTCCGTCCGAATCATGTTAGCAATTGCCGCATACTATGATTATGAGATATGGCAGATGGACGTCAAAACGGCATTCCTTAACGGCTTCCTTAAGGAAGAGTTGTATATGATGCAGCCGGAAGGTTTTGTCGATCCTAAGAATGCTAACAAAGTATGCAAGCTCCAGCGCTCAATCTATGGGCTGGTGCAAGCATCTCGGAGTTGGAACATTCGCTTTGATGAGATGATCAAAGCGTTTGGGTTTACACAGACTTATGGAGAAGCCTGTGTTTACAAGAAAGTGAGTGGGAGCTCTGTAGCATTTCTCATATTATATGTGGATGACATATTATTGATGGGAAATGATATAGAATTCTTGGAAAGTATAAAGGCCTATTTGAATAAATGTTTTTCAATGAAGGA
>NW_025279669.1:0-1229 GCF_018294505.1 Triticum aestivum
TAAGGAATCGATCACGTGGATCAACTTGTGTCAACTTGTGTGTTTAGAGGTGCCCCTGCCTCCGTATATAAAGGATGGAGGAGGAGGAGGCCGGCCAAGGCAAAGGTGCGGCCAGGATAGGGAGTCCTACTAGGATTCCAAGTCCTAGTAGGAGTCCACCAAGAGGGGAGGAAGGGAGAAGGAATAGGAGGAGAAGGAGAGGTGGCCGGCCCCCTTTTCCCTAGTCCAATTCGGACCAAAGGGGAGGGGGGGCGCAGCAGCCTTTTTCCTCTTCCCACTAAAGCCCATCAAGGCCCATTACTTCTCCCGTAACTACCCGGTACTCCGAAAAATACCCGAATCACTCGGAACCTTTCCGATGTCCGAATATAGTCGTCCAATATATCGATCTTTACGTCTCGACCATTTCGAGACTCCTCGTCATGTCCCCGATCTCATCCGGGACTCCGAACTCCTTCGGTACATCAAAATGCATAAACTCATAATATAACTGTCATCGTAACCTTAAGCGTGCGGACCCTACGGGTTCGAGAACAATGTAGACATGACCGAGACATATCTCCGGTCAATAACCAATAGCGGGACCTGGATGCCCATATTGGCTCCTACATATTCTACGAAGATCTTCATCGGTCAGACCGCATAACAACATACGTTGTTCCCTTTGTCATCGGTATGTTACTTGCCCGAGATTTGATCGTCGGTATCCAATACCTAGTTCAATCTCGTTACCGGCAAGTCTCTTTACTCGTTCCATAATACATCATCTCACAACTAACATATTAGTTGCAGTGCTTGCAAGGCTTATGTGATGTGCATTACCGAGAGGGCCCAGAGATACCTCTCCGACAATCGGAGTGACAAATCCTAATCTCGAAATACGCCAACCCAACATCGACCATTGGAGACACCTGTAGTACTCCTTTATAATCACCCATTTACGTTGTGACGTTTGGTAGTACCCAAAGTGTTCCTCCGGTAAACGGGAGTTGCATAATCTCATAGTCATAGGAACATGTATAAGTCATGAAGAAAGCAATAGCAACATACTAAACGATCAGGTGCTAAGCTAATGGAATGGGTCATGTCAATCAGATCATTCTACTAATGATGTGACCTCGTTAATCAAATAACAACTCATTGTTCATGGTTAGGAAACATAACCATCTTTGATTAACGAGCTAGTCAAGTAGAGGCATACTAGTGACACTCTGTTTGTCTATGTATTC
>NW_025279670.1:0-1229 GCF_018294505.1 Triticum aestivum
GGGTGGGCCCTGGTTGACTCCCCTGAGTCAATGACAGGTGGGGCCCAGCCCTGCTAATTACACAGGATTAGTTTTAATTAAATCTTAATTAAAATAATCACCCTGACATGCGGGACCCACTGTCAGGTTTGACCCAGACCTGTTCAGTTGACCACTGACGTCACACTGACGTCAGGCTGACGCAGTAATTGATTTTCTGGATTTAAATTAAATCAGGAAATTCCAGAATATTATTTAAACTTCAAAAATTCATAACTTTTATTCTGTAACTCCAAATTGGACAAATTATATATGAAAAATGATCAGAAAAATCCAATCTATCCATCTGTACTATTTTCATGCATGATCAAACAAGTTAAATTGATGTTTTAAGCAGAACAAGGAAAAGCACTTTAAAAGGCCATGTTTGGAGTTTGAAATTTGAATCTTTGATTCAAATTTGTTCAAACCCTTCTGGTTTTAGTTGCATTAGACCAACACACTCATATTGCCATGTTTCATGCATGCATCATATTGTTGCACATTGTTTGGTGACGCTTGTGTATCGATGTCCTTTGCGACAGGTTCTGCCTCCGAGGAGTACCGTGATTACCCTAACGAAGAACCATATCAGTGCATCGAACCATCAGGCAAGCAACCAACCATTTGATCATATCGATACAATCCCATGTTCTCGCTCCTGCTCTCTTTTTCTGCATTAAGACAACGCGATTCAAACTGCTGTGTGCTACGGTAGTTGAACCCATTTCCTCTGCATGACCTGTCATTGCCACAGTAACTAGATGAAACCCACTAGCATGTGTAGGAGTTGAATGAGCCATATGTATGTGTTGTTCCTACCTTGCTATGCCTGCTATGCTTAGAGTCGTGTCAGGTCTGGTTCATCTGGGTGATGGGCTAGAGTGAAATGATTATGTCGGTAATGAGAGTGGTGTGGTGAACACGATTTGGTAAAGGTATCGATGAGAGGCCATGTAGGAGTACATGGTGGGTTGTTTCATTGAAGCCGACCTTAAGCACTGAGATCTGTATGTGTGATTTAAGAATCAGCTACTACCATGCATTGGGCCCGAAACCAATGGACCCTCTCGACTTCTTATTCACCCTAGTTCTCCGTCCAGGAGTTGCAAGTAGTTTCTGGTGTTTGTAGCCTACTGGAGGCCGTGGACAGCGCTGACCGTAGGGGTGGGCTGTGATGCGGTAGGTACGTGGCACGGTGTACCGAATAC
>NW_025279671.1:0-1229 GCF_018294505.1 Triticum aestivum
AAGCGATTTGCATAGTTGTTGAACCCCAAGGTGCGCTTACGTGTCGGTTATCAACACTCGCGGTTTTTGTCGATTCTAACCTGTTTCGTGCACTATTACTCACGGTTTTGGGGTCCCAAAGCGAATTCCATGGTTGTTGAACCCCAAGGTGCGCTTACATGTCGGTCATCAACAATCACAGTTTTTGTCGATTCTGGCCCGTTTCATGGACTATTGTTGAACCCCGGGGTGCGTTTACGTGTCGGTCATCAATACTCACGGTTTTTGTCGATTCTGACCCGTTTCGTGGACTATTACTCACCATTTTGGGGTCGCAAAGCGATTTCCATGGTTGTTGAACCCCAAGGTGTGCTTATGTGTCGGTCATCAACACTCACAAATTTGGCTAATTCTGGTCCGTTTCGTGGACTATTACTCACGATTCTGGCCCGTTTCGGGGTCCCGGAGTGATTTTCACGATTGACGATCCCCATGGTGTGTTTGCATGTCCGGCGTCAATACTCACAGTTTTGGTGAATTCTGACCGTTTCGTGGACTATTACTCACTGTTTTGGGGTCTCGGAGTGATTTCCACGATTTGTGAACTCCGAGGTGCGTTTACGTGTCGGCCATCACCACTCATAATTTTTGCCAATTCTGGTCCCTTTCGTGGACTATTACTTGCCGTTTTGGGGTCCGAGAGTGATTTCCATGATTGACAATCCCCGGGATGCGTTTACGCGTCTGTCGTCAACACTCATAGTTTTGCCAATTCTGACACGTTTTGTGGACTATTACTTACCGTTTTGGGGGCCCAAAGCGATTTGCATAGTTGTTGAACCCCAAGGTGCGCTTACGTGTCGGTCATCAACACTCGGAGTTTTGGCCGATTCTAGCCCGTTTCAGGGACTTTTACTCATCGTTTTGGGGTCCCAAAGCGATTTCCATGGTTGTTGAACCCCAATGTGTCCTTACGTGTTGGTCGTCGAAACTCGCGGTTTGGGCCGATTCATGCCTGTTTCTTGGACTATTACTTAGTTTTCGGGTCCCGAAGTGATTTCGACGATTGACGAACCACGGGTTGCGTTTATGTGTCAGTCATAACCACCCACAATTTTGGCCAATTCTTGTCCGTTTTGTGGACTATAACTCACCGTTTTGGGGTCCCGGACCGATTTTCACAATTGACAATCCCAGGGTGCGTTTGCATGTCCGTTGTCAACACTCACAGTTTCGGCCAATCCTAACCC
>NW_025279672.1:0-1229 GCF_018294505.1 Triticum aestivum
CGACCGCCTCCTCCGCCGCGCCTCCTCCTCTCCTTCCCCCGCGCCGGCGCCGCCCCTCCCTTTCCGGCCGGCGAGCGCCCGAGCGAGCTCGAGGAGCCGGCCCGATCCGATCTGGTAACGACACTGTGCCCGTTGACTTTCTCTCGTACCCCCCCCAAATTTCTTCTAAGTCCCAGGAAAACTTCAGCAAGTACTCCTGTTCCCGATGCGATAACTTTGTGCATGTAGCTCCGATTCGTGCGTATAATATGTCAAATTGTTCGCCTCGTGATGCTCTTCATTTTTTCAATTGCACCATTTTCTTTACAGGTCATCTTGATGCCCAAATCTTCGTTGGAAGAGGGCTAGTTGCTGTTAATCTCTGGTTTTATCAGAACTTGGAGATTTGTCATTTTTGTATCATTTAATCTGTGCATCTTTTGAGCATGAGCTCTACATGTGTTTTGAAGTATGCCATGCCATCTTTCCAGTGGTATAGTCCATGTATTTTTGTGATCATTGCGGTGACCAGCACAAGCATGCAAAGTAGGCCCCGTAATATTTCTGATTTCAGGGACTTGGTGATTTCTCCAAGTCTTTGTCTGCTGTAATTTTATTGCCATGTAAACTTGATGCTACAGAGAGATCCATGCATATTTTGGAGATGTTTAGTAAGGATGTTTTGTATCTATAGTTGTAGTTGATCCATTCCTGCAGTTGTTGGCAATTTTGGAGTACCATAGCATGACTCAATCTTGCTCTACTTTTGCTATAAAATAATTCTGGCAGATTCTTGACATGACATGCATTTTTGCCAAGCTTATTGTAGTTGATCCATCCATGCAATGCAATTGTTCTTTCCATGGATAGCTTTATAAACATTCCATCTTGCTGTAGGTATGCTTGGTTTGTCATGATTTGCTCTGTAGGGAGTGCATCAAGCTCACAAAGAGGCCTACATATTAATATTTCTGCCATGCTCTGTTTTCTGCTAAGTCTGAAACCTGATAACGAAACTTGTTATGTTTACATGCTTGCCACCATATCTTCTGGTCCTTTTTGGCTTATGGTCAGTAAGGGACTTTTGTCATGTGCATTTACTATAACACTACCATGCCTTGTGTTTCTATGTTAAGTTCCTGTAGCATGTTGATTTCGTGCTCTGAACATTGCTACCTGATGATGATTTCTGCCATGTCCAGTTTTTCACTAAGTCTGTGAACCTGTAATCTTTTGCACTTTTACCATGC
>NW_025279673.1:0-1229 GCF_018294505.1 Triticum aestivum
CATAACAAGCTCTCACGGTCAACGAAGGAATAGACCTCCACCCAAGACACACCGATCAGACTCGGTATCTCGGTACAACAAGATGATTCGACAGGTTAAAACAAGTCCAGCAACACCGCCCGAATGTGCCGACAAATCCCGATAGGAGCTGCACATATCTCTTTCTCAGGGCACACTCAGATGAGCGCTCCGTACAACTAAAACCAAACCTCGAGTTTCCCCGAGGGGGCGCTGCACAGGACTCTAGTTCGGACCAACACTCAGAGGAGCACTGGCCCGTGGGGGCTAAAATAAGATGACCCTCGGGCTCCGGAAACCCAAGGGAAAAGGGGCTAGGTGGCAAATGGTAAAACCAATGTTGGGCATTGCTGGAAAAGCTTTAATCAAGGCGAACTATCAAGGGGTTCCCATTATAACCCAACCGCGTAAGAGACGCAACAATCCGGGAACATAACACCGGTATGACGGAAACTAGGGCGGCAAGAGTGGAACAAAACACTAGGCGAGATGCCGAGCCTTCCACCCTTTACCAAGTATATAGATGCATTAAGATAACATAGCAATATAATGATATCCCAACAAGAATATAAATGTTCCAACAAGGAACGGCTCCAATCTTCACCTGCAACTAACAACGCTATAAGAAGGGCTGAGCAAGGCGGTAACATAGCCAATCAATGGTTTGCTAGGACAATGGTGGGTTAGAGGTTCAACATGGCAATTGGGAGGCTGACAAGAAAAGGTAGGCATCGTAGCAGTGGCAAAGCAAAAGAGCGAGCAAACTAGCATAGCAAAGATAGTAGTGATTTCGAGGGTATGATCATCTTGCCTGCACAGTTGTCAGAGTTGACTGGATCCTCACAAGCAAACTCAACGGGCTCCTCGGTAGCGAACTCGTCTCCCGGCTCTACCCAACAAGACAAACAAGCAACAAGGATACAATCAACCACGGGCAAGACCAAGCAATATGATGAAATGACGATATGCTATGCGGGATGCGATGCGGGATGCAAAATGCAAGATATGACAGGAAATGCATGAACCTGGCATCAACTTGGAAAACCAAGTGTGCCACTGGATAGAGGGGATGAAATCGCTTGAAAACGATATAAAGATCATAGGAATCGGAGCTACGGTTTAGAAATGACAAGCGTTTTAAGATATGACACCGGTCTGCGATTTACAGCAAGTAGGCATCTAAATGCAACGAAATGAACATGCTACAGCCA
>NW_025279674.1:0-1229 GCF_018294505.1 Triticum aestivum
TAGTTGTTTCCGACCCTCGCCTATCAATTGATAGTCAAGAGTATGCGTGCATTCGTTCGTCGATGCCTATTACCCTTGTGGTCCGCCAAGCCATTCTATTTCAGAATGAATAGGAGAAACAAACTCCAGAATCTCATCCATATCTAGGATTGGGTCAAAGCAATTGTATTCCGCAGATCAAAATGCCAATCCAGCTTCTGGTCTGTTCTACCTTGAAGTATTACCATCTTTATATCAGGAATATCATGGGAATTGCACACCATCTTATGAATTCTTGACGCAGTAATACTTCTGATCATCATTGATAATTTCTCGGTTTCCGTGTTATTGTAACCGGAATGCCGACAAATGAATCATGGCGTGTGAAATCAATACTGCTAGCAACTCCATTGCTTGGTAGTTAAATGGACGATAACCTCATTCTTAGCGTGTTGATTATTGAATCGTCACCCTAAGGTTGATTGTGCTACCTAGTCCTTATTTCTGGTGCATTCTCCGATCAGTGAGTTAGGATAGTGCCAATCCTTGCTTATTTGATCATATCGTCTTGCCCTGAAAAGCAAGATTGTTCTCGAGCTTAGTAACATATCGGTGGTTCGTGATTTTCCGAATATCTTCTCGGAAGTATTACCAGGTTGTCCCCTGACTGTTATGTTGAGCTCGTGATCAAGTTGGGTTCTTCTGAACCATCCTTCTCCAAAAATCGGTGTTAGATATCCCTGAGCTAGTTGGTTAAGCTAGACAACAACTTGGAGAGTTGGAAGATAAAAGCTTGCCTGACTTAGTTCGTTCCAAAGGGATATTCTTGTGTAGGGTGTGCTGAAGAAAGATGATATCTTCATCGATTGGTCCTTGTGATCAGTTGCTGGAACTATTGTCTTATCAATCCTTGATTTGAGTGTGGGCTATCGTCAAATCAAATCAGTACCAACGATGTTCGTAATGTTGTCTTACTCGTGGTTGATCCCTCGAGCATACACCATTACATCTTTGGTCTGACCAATGCTATCACCGTGTTCACTTAACTATGGAATTCCTTTTAAAAGGAAACCTAGATGAATTGTTGTTGAGCCCATTGGCAACATCCTTATCTCCTCCATGATGTTGTTGAACATTAAGCTAGTGTTGGAAACTTTTGAAAGCATTTTCTTCATGCTAGCTCATGAAGTATTGTTTGATGGAAGGAGTGACTTCCTCTTATACACGTGCATTTGGTGAAAGTTGCCGCC
>NW_025279675.1:0-1229 GCF_018294505.1 Triticum aestivum
TATGGTGGCAGGGGGCACCGCACACGGCTAAGGAATAGATCACGTGGATCAACTTGTGTGTCCATGGGGTGCCCCTTGCCTCAGTATATAAAGGATGGAGGAGGAGGAGGCCGGCCAAGGCAGAGGTGCGGCCAGGGTGGGGAGTCCTACTAGGACTCCAAGTCCTAGTAGGAGTCCACCAAGAGGGGAGGAAGGGAGAAGGAATAGGAGGAGAAGGAGAGGTGGCCGGCCCCCTTTTCCCTAGTCCAATTCGGACTAGAGGGGAGGGGGGGCGCAGCCTTTTTCTCCTCTTCCCACTAAAGCCCATCAAGGCCCAATACTCTTCCCCGTATTCCCGTAACTCCCCGGTACTCCCGAAAATACCCGAATCACTCGGAACCTTTCCGAACTCCGAATATAGTCGTCCAATATATCGATCTTTACGTCTCGACCATTTCGAGACTCCTCGTCATGTCCCCGATCTCATCCGGGACTCCGAACTCCTTCTGTACATCAAAACTCATAAACTCATAATATAACTGTCATCGAAACCTTAAGCGTGCGGACCCTACGGGTTCGAGAACAATGTAGACATGACCGAGACACGTCTCCGGTCAATAACCAATAGCGGGACCTGGATGCCCATATTGACTCCTACATATTCTACGAAGATCTTTATCGGTCAGACCGCATAACGACATACGTTGTTCCCTTTGTCATCGGTATGTTACTTGTCCGAGATTTGATCGTCGGTATCCAATACCTAGTTCAATCTTGTTACCGGCAAGTCTCTTTACTCGTTCCGTAATACATCATCTCACAACTAACATATTAGTTGTAATGCTTGCAAGGCTTATGTGATGTGTATTACCGAGAGGGCCCAGAGATACCTCTCCGACAATCGGAGTGACAAATCCTAATCTCGAAATACGCCAACCCAACATCTACCTTTGGAGACACCTGTAATGCTCCTTTATAATCACCCAGTTACGTTGTGACGTTTGGTAGCACCCAAAGTGTTCCTCCGGTAAACGGGAGTTGCATAATCTCATAGTCATAGGAACATGTATAAGTCATGAAGAAAGCAATAGCAACATACTAAACGATCAGGTGCTAAGCTAATGGAATGGGTCATGTCAATCAGATCATTCAACTAATGATGTGACCTCGTTACTCAAATAACAACTCATTGTTCATGGTCAGGAAACATAACCATCTTTGATTAACGAGCTAGTCAAGTAGAGGCATAC
>NW_025279676.1:0-1229 GCF_018294505.1 Triticum aestivum
GGGGTGCGGGGGGTCGGCGGCGGCGGTTGAGTAGGGGAATCGAGGGTGCGGGGGGTCGGCGGCGGCGGCCGGTGGACTGGGGGGGTGCTCGGCGGCGAGGGGGACCGGATCTGGAGGGGGATCGAGATCGAGTGTCCATGAAATTTAAAAATATTCATGATAGTTCAAAAAGTACCCATGAAATACAATCGAGAAATGAAGTCTACGATTTAAATACAATCGATCTTAGCTAGCTATCTGTTCACAATCTTCTTGCCCTTCTTTTTCGCAAATGGAGTTCTTCTGTGGAACGGACGTCCTTTAGGTAGGGTGGTCCTGCTTCTTCTTGTGGTGTATGCTGCTACTTCATCATCGTCGTCATGTTCGATCCTCGGGTCGCCGTACTTGTCGAAGTCTTGCTCATTGGCTACTCCCTCCATTCCGATGATCTTCCTTTTGCCTCTCCTCACGACAACACGACTGGGCTTTGGCGGGTCGGTAATGAAGAAGCATTGGTCCACTTGGGAAGCCAGTACCCATGGCTCATTTTTCGCGGTGACGTTTGCGCCCGCGGTCTTGGATTTGGCTTCGGGTATAACCATGGTGGTGAAATACCGGTCTTCTTTTATGACGTTCTTGGCCCATCTGACACGGAACATCGGGACCTTCTCTCCAGCGTAGCTCAGCTCCCAGATCTCCTCGATCCTTCCGTAGTATCTGTCCTTGTCGTTACCGGTGTAGGATTCCATCGTTACCCCGGAGTTCTGATAACCATCTCTCTTCATGTCCTTGGCCTCGGTGTAGAATGTGTAGCCGTTGATATCGTATGCCTCATAGGTCATCAGGTTGTGCTCGGCGCCCTGTGACAAGGCGAATATGAGTTGTTCTTCCGCGGAAGAATCCTCATGTAAAGGGTACGACAGAAGCTTCTGCTTGAACCAACGCGTGAAACATGAGTTGTGCTCTTTGAGTATATCTCCGTCCGTCCTCTATTGGCCTCGGTCATTGTACGTCTTCTTAATAAAGGTTTTGTGCTCTACCACCCAAGGATCGACCACGTCTATGTGTTGTAGCGCGACTAGGTTTGCTCTTTCAAAGTCGGCGAGTCGACCCTCGAAGTCGACATGCATTTCGCGGCGACCCTCACGGTGACCCCATCCAGCGAGCCTGCCGAGGTGCCTGTTGACGGGCAGACCAACGGGGTTCTCGATGCCTAGATAATTCATGCAGTAGGAGATGCACTCTTCGGT
>NW_025279677.1:0-1229 GCF_018294505.1 Triticum aestivum
AGGTACTCTGGAACGTCTCCGGAGCAGGACCTATCGAGAAGGAACGGTGCCGGCAATCAATACACAATCATATGCAACAATATGATGCATGAACATGGCATGTAGATGTGATGCTGTTGAGCTAATGCAACTAGTGTTCAATTGGTTTGAAGTCCATTTGAACCAAAGGTTCAAATGCATTTCTAAATTAGGTCTCTTATATATGCCATAATGTGTTTTCCCATATTCAGCATGTATAAGTTGGTTTTTCATGCATGAAACTAGTACAGATGGAAAGGTTGCATTTTTCTGATAATTTTTCATATATAAGTTATTTAAATCTGAGCTACGGTTGAATTGATATGAATTTTTGAAGTTTAAATCAATTTCTGGATTTTCTGAATTATTTTAATTCCAGAAAATGTATAATTGCGTCAGCATGACGTCATCATTGCATCAGCGGTCAACGCGGCTGTCCAGGTCAATCCTGACGTGTGGGACCCACACGTCAGTGACACTGGGGTTAACCCCGAGTCAAACCCGGGCTGACTAGCTTTGACTAAGCCCTGGGGCCCACTTGTCAGCGTCAGTAGGTGGGGGGTTAGTGACTAATTAACTAAGCCACGTCAGCCCGCCGGAGTTCTGGCCGGCGGCGACCATTAGCGCGGCGGCGACTCGCCGGACTTGCGTTACAGACGGCGTTTGATCGCGCTAAGACCACCGGGGCGTAGCCCGTCTTCGTCCGCAACCAGGGGAGCTGATGGGGGGGCTGCGGGGGCGCCGGAGCTCGCCGGAGCAAGCTTGCGGCGGCGGCCGGAGCTCGGCTGTGTTCGGGGACGTGGCTGCAGCGTGCAAACGAGCGAACTAAAGCGCTCGCGGGGCACTACGAGGTGCGGCGAGAGTGCTAGATGCACTGGCGTGGCCAAAAGGTCGCCGGAGCAACGCCGGCGACAAGCTCGAGCGGAGGCGAGCTTCGGCCATGGCGGAGCTAAGGCCTAAACGGAGCAAACGGACACGGGGAGGAGGGGGTTCGGTGCGGGGGCTCACCGCGGAACCAGCGAGCGCGAGGGCGAGGTCGGGGATGCCCGGTAGCTCCCGAATCGCCGGCGAGGATTCACGGCGGCCGGAGTCGAATTTGGCGACGGCGACGGCTCCACGGGGTGTCCGGAGGGGCACGGCTTGACGGGGAGCTTCAGGGCGGAGGAGCGGAGCTTCCGCGTGTGTCGGGAAGGCGAGGGGAGGCCGGTGGC
>NW_025279679.1:0-1229 GCF_018294505.1 Triticum aestivum
TCCCCTGGTGCCCTCAGCGCGCCAAACTGACGCCTCTAGCGCAAGTCCGGCGTGCCCCGCCGTGTTCTGTGGTCGCCGTCGGCTGGTCTCCGGCGTGCTGACGTGGCGTCGTCGTTAGGGGCTAATGACCCTGCTAACTAACCCTGTGACACTGACAGCGGGCCCCGTAGCGGGTCAAAGCCCGAGTCAACGCGGGATTAGCCCCTGTGTCACTGACGTGTGGACCCCACACGTCAGGTTTGACCCGAGCCGGCCCCTGTTGACTTGCTGACGTCATGCCAACGTCATGCTGACGCAGTAATGTTTTCTGGATTTAATTTAATTCTGAAATTCCAGAAAATGAATATAAACTTCTAAAATTCATAGAAAATTAACCGTAACTCCAAATTAAATAATTTATATATGAAAAATTATCAGAAAAATTCAAGGAATCCATCTGTACCATTTTCATGCATGTTAGAACAACTTATAGCTTCTGTTTAGCACAAATCAAATAAAGGGCATTTAAATAATCACATATGGAGTTTGAATTTGAATCTTGTATTCAAACCAACTTCATTTAATCTGTTGCTAGTTGCATTGGCTCAAAACACATTCATTTTGCCATGTCATGATCATGCATCATATTGTGCATTGCATTGATTGTGTTCCCTTCTGTGTTGCCGGTATTTGTCCCCTCTCGATAGACGTGATACCGATGATGTGATCGTTGACACTGATGAAGACTCAATGTTATCTTCAAAAGTGCTAGGCAAGCAAAACCCCTTTGTTCATTCCGATACAATCCTACTCTCTCGCTCCTGCTCTCTTTTACTGCATTAGGACAACACCGATTCATCTGTTACTTGCTGCGGTAGCTGAACCCCTTTGTCCTTTGCATGACCTGTCATTGCCACAGTAAATAGATGAAACCCACTAGCATGAGTAGGAGTTGTTTGAGCCCTGATGTGCCTACTCATTCATGTTTGTTTGTCATGCCTGCTATTGCTTAGAGTTGAGTCAGGTCTGATTCATCGGGGATGAATCAGAGGCGTGTGAACCTGTCCTACTGTGTGTGAGCTAAGTGTGTGAACACGATTTGGTAAAGGTAGCGGTGAGAGGCCATGTAGGAGTACATGGTGGGTTGTCTCATTGCAGCCGTCCTCAGGAACTGAGTTCTGTGTTTGTGATCCATGATTCAGCTACTACCACGCATTGGGCCCGAAAACAATGGACCCTCTCGGCTTCTT
>NW_025279680.1:0-1229 GCF_018294505.1 Triticum aestivum
TTGCCGGGTTGCTTAGGGCCTTGGATGAGAACTGGCATCATAATAAACTTCCGCTTCATGCACATCGAAGGAGGAAGGTTATACATACATAGAGTCACGGGCCAGGTGTTGTGATTGCTGCTCTGCTCCCCGAAAGGATTAATGCCATCCGCGCTTAAAGCAAACCATACATTCCTTGGGTCCTTTGCAAACTCATCCCAGTACTTTCTCTCGATTTTTCTCCACTGCGACCCATCAGCGGGTGCTCTCAACTTCCCGTCTTTCTTCCGGTCCTCACTGTGCCATCGCATCAACTTGGCATGCTCTTCGTTTCTGAACAGACGTTTCAACCGTGGTATTATAGGAGCATACCACATCACCTTCGCAAGAACCCTCTTCCTGGGGGGCTCGCCGTCAACATCACCAGGGTCATCTCGTCTGATCTTATACCGCAACGCACCGCATACCGGGCATGTGTTCAGATCCTTGTATGCACCGCGGTAGAGGATGCAGTCATTAGGGCATGCATGTATCTTCTCCACCTCCAATCCTAGAGGGCATACGACCTTCTTTGCTGCATATGTACTGTCGGGAAATTCGTTATCGTTTGGAAGCTTATTCTTCAATATTTTCAGTACCTTCTCAAATCCTTTGTCAGCCACAGCATTCTCTGCCTTCCACTGCAGCAATTCCAGTATGGTACCGAGCTTTGTGTTGCCATCTTCGCAATTGGGGTATAACCCTTTTTTGTTATCCTCTAACATGCGATCGAACTTCAGCTTCTCCTTTTGACTAATGCATTGCGTCCTTGCATCGACAATGACCCGGCGGAGATCATCATCATCGGGCACATCGTCTGGTTCCTCTTGATCTTCAGCAGCTTCACCCGTGGCAGCATCATTGGGCACATCGTTTGGTTCCTCTTGATCTTCACCAGCTTCCCCCATTGCAGCATCACCGTATTCAGGGGGCACATAGTTGTCATCGTACTCTTCTTCTTCGCCGTCTTCCATCATAACCCCTATTTCTCCGTGCCTCGTCCAAACATTATAGTGTGGCATGAAACCCTTGTAAAGCAGGTGGGAGTGAAGGATTTTCCGGTTAGAGTAAGACCTCGTATTCCCACATTCAGTGCATGGACAACACATAAAACCATTCTGCTTGTTTGCCTCAGCCGCATCGAGAAACTCATGCACGCCCTTAATGTACTCGCGGGTGTGTCTGTCACCGTACATCCATTGCCGGTTCAT
>NW_025279681.1:0-1229 GCF_018294505.1 Triticum aestivum
TCAGAGCCCGTGTACCATCAAGCCTTTGGTTGCTGCCCTCTCCTTCCACCAGTTTTTCGAGGGTTTCGCGCTAGGTGACTGCATTTCCCAGGTTAATTAACGGTCTCCACTTTTCCCTAATCATGATTAGTGTGTGGCATTTTGGACAATGAAAAGAGAGGATTCTCACAACCTTCGTATCGTAATTAACATGCGCCTCCTCAGCAAAGAATAGTGCATATGCATGTGTGTTACGTAACAGTTCCTACTTCAAGTAAGTTGTGTCATGAACAAATCAATAATGCAGGCCCGGCTGAAGGGTCTCTCTACGCTCTTGATGGCCTTCTTCTTTGCCATCACAACACCCACAGGGATCGCCGTGGGGGTGGCCATGGCGTCATTCTACGACCCATACAGCCCCAGGGCGTTGGTGGTGGAGGGCATTCTTGATTCCATGTCAGCTGGTATACTGATCTATATGGCACTTGTGGATCTCATCGCGGCTGATTTCCTTGGCCAGAAGATGAGCAGCTGCCCTGCCAGGCTGCAGGCTGGCGCATACATTGCATTGTTTCTTGTGGCCATAGCCATGGCATCCCTTGCCATCTGGACTTAGTTAATGTTGGTGATTGATGTTATATATATATATATATATATATATATATATATATATATATATATATATAGACACACTTGAAATGAATAAAAATGAAAGCACATTTTCAAAGCAATATGAAAAAATAAGGTGAAGGTTTGGAGTTGGGAGAAGCTGGACGTACCCATGGAGTTCGATGCACTTATAGTTGCTGTTACCCCTTGCTGCTGTATAGTCCCTGAAGAAGAGGGGAAGCTGCTTGTTTTTTCGTTGGTTTTTTTGTTTCCTGTTATTGACATGGTGGCGGTGGGATGTAAAGGTGCCTTTGTTGGTAATGAACAGCAAAATCCCTCTTTATTATACACTGTGATGGATGAAGATACAGGAGATGAAATAGTTCGTAGGATAAGGAGCACGAGGAACTGACTTGGTCCAGTCGATACAGTCCTGTCTCTCATACTTTAAATCATTTGATATCCAGTTTTGAAGGACTTAGTTAATGTAGATACAGTCCTGTCTCTACATTGTTTGGCCCGCATGCAATTCGGTGCCTCCTCTTGCATTTTTTCCTTCATTTTATTATTTTTTTCCTCCGAAAACTTAAAGTAAACTCGTATTTGCCCCCATACTAGCCAAGTGGCCCGAGTGTTGTTAC
>NW_025279682.1:0-1229 GCF_018294505.1 Triticum aestivum
AAGCTCTCATGATGATAGATGTGCATTTTTTTGGGGAGAACCACATCATTCCTTTGCATTCTCCTACTTCTTTCATCTGCTCCGTCGTCGATCAATCTAAAGTACTGTGTGTCCATTTCAGGAGAAGCTGGTTAAGTTGTCCCTGATGTCAAGTGGGACACTGGCAATTGGTCTGTTACAAACAAAATAGGACGTTCAATGCCGATCATAAGGTAGATTCTTCCAACGCGTTATGCTGCTGAAATTTCTGCTGAAAAGTCCCACGATTTGTCGAAATTTTTGTCTTGTTTGTAAGAACATGAAGACTTGAGGGTGTCGACCACAAAATGTTAGGGTTTTGGTTGCGAGATTGTGTTATTTTGTGCGATGAACTTAGAAAAAGATTCCAACTGTTTCGCCGAGGTTTGCGACAACTGGAGTCACCACTCCCGGTGTTACTCGTGATGCCCGGCAGACACAAGCCTGCACTTATATTAGCTACCAATGCCAGCTTTTCCTCTGAAGGTTTCACAGGTGACTCGTCCATGCATCGAGGATAAAATCCATATTTTGTCGCAGCGGTAGATGAGAGTGCCTAATGGAAGGGATGGCACAAAAATCATCTTTTTGAGATGAGTGACTAGCTACTGTACGTACCGAAACAATCGAGGCCCAGCATTGGGTAAGCTAGGAGCTCAAGCAAGCTGGAGGGCTAGATACTACAAGGGAAGTGCCTTGCCGTGTCGTCCGTACGTAGGAAAGCTGGCAACTCTGAATCAGCCTTCTGACATGAGCAGATCCACCATATCCAGGTTCCTGATTGACTTGATGAACCGAGGAGAGGTACAACACATTCACATTTTGGTATTGGCATTATTTCAACTAGCTAAACATACATATTGTATTGCCGAATGGATTAATATGGAAGAAGCATTCACTGTCGTTGCCACTGGGCAACTCTCTCACTCGCGATCAATCCTAGCGATGAGATTCAGCTAGAGCTCAGAGAGACACGAAGTAGTTTTTGCGCCACCAACTTGCTTTCGGCCTTTTCCGTTTTCTCTCCTCTTATTCCCTGCGCAACAGCGCCGCCCGATCCATGCGCCACGCCCGCTCTAGACGTGCCATCCCACGACGAGCGGATCATGACCACGAACGCACTACTACCGGCCCGTCGTGAACGGAGCACGACTCGGCCTCCTATCTTCTACGCCAAGCAAACTACGTCCAAGTTGTGACACCACGCAGGG
>NW_025279683.1:0-1229 GCF_018294505.1 Triticum aestivum
GTGTTTTGAGTGTGCAGGTCACACAAGCTGAGCAAAATCAGAGGCACAATTTGTTCCATACCAAGGGAGTTGTGAAGGAACGTTCTGTGCGCGTCATAATAGACGGAGGGAGCTGCAACAACTTGGCTAGCATGGAGATGGTGGAGAAGCTTTCTCTCACCACAAGACCACATCCACATCCTTACTACATCCAATGGTTCAACAACAGCGGCAAGGTTAAGGTAACACGTACTGTTCGTGTGCATTGTAGTATCTCTACATATGCTGATTATGTTGATTGTGATGTGGTACCTATGCAAGCATGTTCCTTATTACTTGGTAGACCATGGCAATTTGATAAAAATTCTGTACACCATGGTAGAAACAATCACTATACTCTTGTTCATAAGGATAAAAATATTACTTTGCTTCCTATGACTCCTGATTCCATTTTGAAAGATGATATTAATAGAGCTAATAAAGCACAACAGGAGAAGAATAAGAGTGAAAATCAGATTGTGGCAAAAGAATTTGAGCAACAAATGAAGCCTAATAATAAACCATCTAGTGTTGCTTCTGAAATTAAATTGAAAAGTGCATGTTTATTTGCCACCAAATCTGATATTGATGAGCTAGATTTCAGCAAATCTGTTTGCTATGCTTTTGTGTGCAAAGATGCATTATTTTCATTCGAGGACGTGCCTTCCTCTTTGCCTCCTGCTGTCACTAACATTTTGCAGGAGTTCGCTAACGTATTTCCACAAGACGTGCCACCGGGATTACCGCCTATTCGAGGGATTGAGCATCAGATTGACATAATTCCCGGTGCTTCACTGCCAAACCGTGCACCATACCGTACCAATCCAGAGGAGACGAAGGAGATTATGCGTCAAGTACAAGAGCTTCTCGACAAAGGTTATATACACGAATCCCTTAGTCCTTGTGCTGTTCCTATTATTCTAGTGCCGAAAAAGGATGGTACATCACGTATGTGTGTTGATTGTAGAGGCATTAATAATATTACTATTCGTTATCGTCATCCTATTCCTAGGCTAGATGATATGCTTGATGAATTGAGTGGCTCTACAATATTCTCCAAAGTTGATTTGCGTAGTGGCTACCATCAAATTCGTATGAAATTGGGAGATGAATGGAAAACAGAATTTAAAACTAAGTTTGGATTATATGAGTGGTTAGTCATGCCTTTTGGGTTAACTAATGCACCTAGTACTTTCATGAGATTAATGAAC
>NW_025279684.1:0-1229 GCF_018294505.1 Triticum aestivum
TCACGGGCCAGGTGCTGTGATTGCTGCTCTGCTCCCCGAAAGGATTAATGCCATCCGCGCTTAAACCAAACCATACGTTCCTTGGGTCAGCTGCAAACTCAGCCCAGTACTTTCTCTCGATTTTTCTCCACTGCGACCCGTCAGCGGGTGCTCTCAACTTCCCGTCTTTCTTACGGTCCTCACTGTGCCATCGCATCAACTTGGCATGCTCTTCGTTTCTGAACAGACGTTTCAACCGTGGTATTATAGGAGCATACCACATCACCTTCGCAGGAACCCTCTTCCTGGGGGGCTCGCCGTCAACATCACCAGGGTCATCTCGTCTGATCTTATACCGCAATGCACCGCATACCGGGCATGCGTTCAGATCCTTGTACGCACCACGGTAGAGGATGCAGTCATTAGGGCATGCATGTATCTTCTGCACCTCCAATCCTAGAGGGCATACGACCTTCTTTGCTGCGTATGTACTGTCGGGCAATTTGTTATCCTTTGGAAGCTTCTTCTTCAATATTTTCAATAGCTTCTCAAATCCTTTGTCAGGCACAACATTCTCTGCCTTCCACTGCAGCAATTCCAGTACGGTACCGAGCTTTGTGTTGCCATCTTCGCAATTGGGGTACAACCCTTTTTTGTGATCCTCTAACATGCGATCGAACTTCAGCTTCTCCTTTTGACTTTCGCATTGCGTACTTGCATCGACTATGACCCGGCGGAGATCATCATCATCGGGCACTGGTTCCTCTTGATCTTCAGCAGCTTCCCCCCTTGCAGCATCATTGGGCACATCGTCTGGTTCCTCTTGATCTTCAGCAGCTTCCCCCGTTGCAGCATCACCGTATTCAGGGGGCACATAGTTGTCATCGTCCTCTTCTTCTTCGCCGTCTTCCATCATAACCCCTATTTCTCCGTGCCTCGTCCAAACATTATAGTGTGGCATGAAACCCTTGTAAAGCAGGTGGGTGTGAAGGATTTTCCGGTCAGAGTAAGACTTCGTATTCCCACATATAGGGCATGGACAACACATAAAACCATTCTGCTTGTTTGCCTCAGCCACTTCGAGAAAATCATGCACGCCCTTAATGTACTCGGAGGTGTGTCTGTCATCGTACATCCATTGCCGGTTCATCTGCGTGCATTATATATAATTAAGTGTGTCAAAAACCATTACAGAACATCATGAATAGATAATTAAGTGACCAAATTAATAGAAGTTCATCATCACATTA
>NW_025279685.1:0-1229 GCF_018294505.1 Triticum aestivum
GCCGCACCTCCACCGTAGCCGTGCTCCCCTTCGTCTCCACGCCGCGCCACCGTGTCCAGAAGCTCCGCCGTCCTCCACTTCTTCGAGCTAGTCGAGCCCCGAGCGCTCGCGTGCCCCGAAGCCGCCGCACCAACCTCGCCCGAACCGCCATCGCCGGAGATCCCCTTCGCCGTCGCCGCCGCAGCAGCTCGTCCCCGACCACGCCGTCCTCTCCATCAAGACCGCAGTGAGCTGGGCTAACTCCCCCTTCCTCTCTTTCTCTCTCTCGTGCACCACAGCGAGCACACCAAGCTCACCCGCACGCGCCGTCGCGGACCTCGTCGCCGACGTGCTTCCGGCCACACTCCGGCCACAAGATGGTGTCCATCTTACTCACCGAGTCCCACAACACCTAGCTAGCCACTCCACGAGCCTCACCGACCCCTCTAGCGCCAAGTTCATCCTCGACCGAACCCCGGTGGCCGCCAAAGTTGCCGCCGGCGCCAACTCCGGCCACCCCGACCCCAACGGACTCCGCCAAGAGCTGCGGTTTGTCCTCAGCTCCACTCCGGTGGTCTCCGCGGCCCATTTGGTGGCAGAAATGGCCAAAACCACTCCCGCCGCCGCGTCGGGCTCGCCGGCGGCTAGACGCCGGCGTGTTTGACTCTGACTTTGACCACGGGTGGGCCCTGGTTGACTCCCCTGAGTCAATGACAGGTGGGGCCCAGCCCTGTTAATTAAACAGGATTAGTTTTAATTAAATTTTAATTAAAATAATCACCCTGACATGCGGGACCCACTGTCAGGTTTGACCCAGACTTGTTCCGTTGACCTGCTGACGTCACACTGACGTCAGGCTGACGCAGTAATTGATTTTCTGGATTTAATTTAAATCAGGAAATTCCAGAATATAATTTAAACTTCAAAAATTCATAACTTTTATTCTGTAACTCCAAATTGGACAAATTATATATGAAAAATGATCAGAAAAATCCAATCTATCCATCTGTACTATTTTCATGCATGATCAAACAAGTTAAATTGATGTTTTAAGCAGAACAAGGAAAAGCACTTTAAAAGGCCATGTTTGAGTTTGAAATTTGAATCTTTGATTCAAATTTGTTCAAACCCTTCTGGTTTTAGTTGCATTAGCCCAACACACTCATATTGCCATGTTTCATGCATGCATCATATTGTTGCACATTGTTTGGTGATGGTTGTGTATCGGTGTCCTTTGCGACAGGTTCTGC
>NW_025279686.1:0-1229 GCF_018294505.1 Triticum aestivum
CTTTGCCCATTTTCTCCTTTATAGAGGCAACTTCCTTATCTGCCTTTTGGGCTTCTCTGATTTTGTCCATCAGTGTCGACTGAATCTCCAATGTTGCTACATAGCCTCTCGGAACTATTTCCAAACATAGCTCTCGAAGGTCCTCGGCTAACTCATTGGGTATTCCTCCCATCATTAGGGTATTGACGTGGCTCTTACGGCTCAATGCGTCTGCTACGACATTAGCTTTTCCGGGGTGATAATGCAATCTCATATCATAATCCTTGATAAGTTCTAACCATCTCCTTTGTCTGAGATTCAATTCCTTCTGTGTGAAGATGTACTTCAGACTCTTGTGATCCGTATATACTTCACAATGATTTCCAATGAGGAAATGTCTCCACGTCTTCAGGGCATGCACAACGGCTGCTAACTCCAAATCATGAGTGGCATAATTCAACTCATGGGGCTTAAGTTGTCGTGAAGCATACGAAACAACTCTTCCTTCCTGGATAAGCACTGCTCCAAGTCCTCGACGTGAAGCGTCGTAATACACCTCATAATCCTTAGTCTGATCTGGCAATATCAAAACTGGTGAGGTAACCAATCTTTTCTTCAACTCCTGAAAACTTGCCTCACAGTCCTTGGTCCATATGAATTTGTTATCCTTCTTCAACAATTCAGTCATAGGCTTAGCAATCCTTGAGAAATTCTCAATGAATCTTGGGTAGTATCCTGCGAGTCCAAGAAAACTCCGAATCTCTCCAACTGTCGTTGGTGCTTCCCAATTAGTTACGGTCTCAACCTTTGTGGGGTCAACTGCTATTCCTTCTCCGGATATAACATGTCCAAGAAATCCAACTTCCTTTAGCCAAAACTCACATTTGCTGAACTTGGCGTATAACTGATGTTCTCTTAGCTTCTCCAAAACCAATCGCAAGTGTTCCTTGTGTTCCTCTTCATTCTTCGAGAAAATCAAAATGTCATCTATGAACACCACGACGAACTTATCCAAAAACTCCATAAACACTTTGTTCATCAGGTTCATGAAATAGGCAGGTGCGTTAGTCAATCCAAATGACATAACGGTATACTCGTACAGTCCATATCTCGTGGTAAATGCAGTCTTGGGTATGTCTTGCTCCCGAATCTTCAACTGATGGTACCCTGATCGCAAGTCGATCTTGGAAAACACTTTGGCTCCTTGCAAACGATCAAACAGATCATTTATCATTGGTAGTGGGTACTTG
>NW_025279687.1:0-1229 GCF_018294505.1 Triticum aestivum
AGATCTACACCGATCACCAGAGTCTCAAGTATATCTTCACCCAACCAGATTTGAACCTTAGGCAAAGACGTTGGCTGGAGTTGATCACAGATTATGATCTAGGAATTACCTACACCCCAGGCAAAGCCAATGTCATGGCTGATGCTCTAAGTCGTAAATCCTATTGCAATAATCTCATGTTGCAGCAAGGCCAACCACTTCTCCATGAGGAATTCTGTAAGCTTAACCTTCACATTGCTCCCCGCGGATTCCTTTCTACCTTGGTGGCGAAACCTACCCTTGAGGATCAGATCATCTCTGACCAGAAGTTTGATAGGGGGGTTATCCGCATCAAGAGAAACATTAAGAAGGGAGTTGGTGGATGTTTCTCTATGGATGATCGTGGTGTTGTTTTCTTTGAGAATCGCTTGGTGGTTCCCAAGAATCAACATCTGCGACAATTGATTCTTAAGGAGGCGCATGAATCCCCTCTCACAATTCATCCCGGTAGCACTAAGATGTATCAGGACCTACGCCAGAGGTTCTGGTGGACTAGGATGAAGGGAGAAATCGCTGAGTTCATTGCTAAATGTGACATTTGTCGTCGCGTTAAGGCAGAGCATCAAAGACCTGCTGGCACCCTTCAGCCTTTAGCTATTCCTGAATGGAAATGGGATAAAGTTGGTATGGACTTCATCACCGGCTTTCCCAGGACCAAGAGAGGGAATAATGCTATCTTCGTAGTCGTTGATCGTCTCTCCAAAGTGGCTCACTTCCTTCCTGTTCGAGAGAGTATCACTGCTAGTCAGCTTGCTGACTTATATATTTCTCGAATAGTGTCACTTCATGGTGTTCCACTAGAGATCAATTCAGACCGTGGCAGTCTTTTCACTTCTCATTTCTGGGAGAGTTTCCAAACTGCCATGGGAACCCATCTTTCCTTCAGTACCGCTTTCCACCCTCAGTCGAGTGGTCAGGTGGAACGGGTCAATCAAATTCTCGAAGACATGCTCAGAGCTTGCGTTATCTCATTCGGTATGGATTGGGAGAAGTGTCTTCCTTTCGCCGAGTTTGCTTATAACAATAGCTACCAATCCAGCCTCAAGAAAGCTCCTTTTGAGGTTCTCTATGGACGAAGATGTCGAACACCTTTGAACTGGTCAGAAACCGGTGAAAGACAATTCTTTGGACCGGACATGATCCAGGAGGCAGAAGAGCAAGTTCGCATCATTCGTGAGAATTTGAAAACA
>NW_025279688.1:0-1229 GCF_018294505.1 Triticum aestivum
GCTCTATCACACATAAGCCTCCTTATATCTTCCTCAAAACAGCCACCATACCTACCTATCATGGCATTTCCATAGCCATTCCGAGATATATTGCCATGCAACTTCCGTCATCATCATATACATGACTTGAGCATTCATTGTCATATTGCTTTGCACGATCGTAAGATAGCTAGCATGATGTTTTCATGGCTTGTCCGTTTTTTGATGTCATTGCTACGCTAGATCATTGCACATCCCGGTACACCGCCGGAGGCATTCATATAGAGTCATATCTTTGTTGTTGTATCGAGTTGTAATATCGAGTTGTAAGTAAATAAAAGTGTGATGATCATCATTATAGAGCATTGCCCCCTAAAAAAAGAAAAAAAAAGAAAAAAAGGGAGATAGGGCAAAGAAGCCTAAATAAAAAAGGGGCCAAAGAAGCCCGCAAAAAAAAGAAAAAAGAAAAAAAAAGAAAAGGGGCAATGTTACTATCCTTTTTCCACACTTGTGCTTCAAAGTAGCACCATGTTCTTCATATAAAGAGTCTCTTATGTTGTCACTTTCATATACTAGTGGGAATTTTCATTATAGAACTTGGCTTGTATATTCCTACAATGGGCTTCCTCAAATGCCCTAGGTCTTCATGAGCAAGCAAGTTGGATGCACACCCACTTAGTTTTCAGTTTGAGCTTTCATACACTTATAGCTCTAGTGCATCCGTTGCATGGCAATCCCTACTCCTCGCATTGACATCAGTTGATGGGCATCTCCATAGCCCGTTGATTAGCCGCGTCGATGTGAGAATTTCTGCCTTTTTGTCTTCTCCACATAACCTCCACCATCGTATTCTATTCCACCCATAGTGCCATATCCATGGCTTGCGCTCATGTATTGCGCGAGGGTTGAAAAGGCTGAAGCGCGTTAAAAAGTATGAACCAATTGCTCGGCTTGTCATCGGGGTTGTGCATGATGGGAGCATTTTGTGTGACGAAAATGAAGCATGGCCAAACTATATGATTTTGTAGTGATAATCTTGCTTTGGCCATGTTGTTTTGAAAATCCATGATTGCTTTATTAGTACGCTCGAAGTATTATTGTTTTTATGTCAAATGATAGACTATTGCTTTGAATCACTCGTGTCTTAATATTCATGCCATGATTAGACATATGATCAAGATTATGCTAGATAGCATTCCACATCAAATTTTTTTATCATTTACCTACTCGAGGACGAGCAGGAATTAAGC
>NW_025279689.1:0-1229 GCF_018294505.1 Triticum aestivum
AAGAGTCGATTGAAAGTTATTAACCGTGAGGTGAACATGGTTGCCCCAGCAAAAGCAAATTATCTGAGATGGTCCCAAACACCCATCACATTCGACCAATCTGATCACCCGACTCATATTGCCACCCCTGGGAGGCAAGCTTTGGTGGTCGATCCAGTTGTCGAAGGCACTCGACTGACAAAAGTGCTGATGGACGGTGGTAGTGGGCTGAATTTGTTGTATGCAGACACACTGAAAGGAATGGGCATTCCGATGTCCCGACTGAGCACCAGTAACATGAGCTTTCATGGAGTTATACCAGGGAAGAAAGCCGAGTCACTCGGCCAAATAGCTCTGGACGTGGTGTTTGGTGATTCGAAACATTTTCGCAAAGAGAAGTTGACGTTTGAGGTCGTGGATTTTCAGAGTGCATATCATGCCATTTTGGGGAGACCAGCTTATGCACGGTTCATGGCTCGACCATGTTACGTGTACCTCAAATTGAAGATGCCCGGCCCCAGAGGAGTGATCACTGTCACCGGTGATCGGAAAAAGGCAGAAGAGTGCTTTCAGAAGGGCTCAAAGATTGCTGATTCCCAGGTGACAGCGGTCGAGTTCGAAGAATACAAGCAAAACGCAGATCCGAGTGACTTGCTGCGATCCAAGAAACCCGCCACAGAATCTGCATTTCAGTCGTCCGGTGAGACGAAGCCTGTTCACATTCACCCGACCGACCCCGATGCAGCTCCGACCCACATCTCCACGAACCCCGACCCGAAATAGGAAGAAGCGCTCATCCAGTTCCTCCGTGAGAACTGGGACATTTTTGCATGGAAGCCCGCTGACATGCCAGGTGTTCCCAGGGGACTGGCTGAGCATCGCCTAAGAGTCGACTCATCTGCAAAACCAGTCAAAGAGCATCTTCGGCGGTCCGCCGTCCAGAAGAGAAAAGCCATTGGTGAGGAAGTGGCTCGACTGTTGGCGGCAGGATTTATCCGAGAGATATACCACTCCGAGTGGCTCGCTAATGTCGTCATGGTTCCTAAGAAGGACAAATCACTCCGAATGTGCATTGATTTCAAGCACATCAACCGGGCCTGCCCGAAAGATCATTTTCCTCTCCCTCGCATAGATCAAATTGTTGACTCGACCGCGGGATGCGAGAGATTGTCTTTTCTAGACGCCTACTCCGGGTACCACCAGATCCGTCTGTACGGACCCGACGAGGTAAAAACAGCTTTCATCACTCC
>NW_025279690.1:0-1229 GCF_018294505.1 Triticum aestivum
AGATCAAGTGTCCTCATGAATTCAAAAAGTGCCCATGAAATTTAAAAATATTCATGATATCAAAAGGTGCCCATGAAATACAATCGAGAAATGAAGACTACGATTTAAATACAATCGGTCTTAGCTAGCTATCTGTTCACAATCTTCTTGCCCTTCTTTTTCGCAAACGGAGTTCTTCTGTGGAACGGACGTCCTTTAGGTAGGGTGGTCCTGCTTCTTCTTGTGGTGTGTGCTGCTACTTCATCGTCGTCATCATGTTCGATCTTCGGGTCGCCGTACTTGTCGAAGTCTTGCTCATTGGCTACTCCATCCATTCCGATGATCTTCCTTTTGCCTCTCCTCACGACAACACGACTGGGCTTTGGCGGGTCGGTAATGAAGAAGCATTGGTTTACTTGGGAAGCCAGTACCCATGGCTCATTTTTCGCGGTGACGTTTGCGCCCGCGGTCTTGGATTTGGCTTCGGGTATAACCATGGTGGTGAAATACCGGTCTTCTTTTATGACGTTTTTGGCCCATCTAACACGGAACATCGGGACCTTCTCTCCAGCGTAGCTCAGCTCCCAGATCTCCTCGATCCTTCCGTAGTATCTGTCCTTGTCGTTACCGGTGTAGGATTCCATCGTTACCCCGGAGTTCTGATAACCATCGCTCTTCATGTCCTTGTCCTCGGTGTAGAATGTGTAGCCGTTGATATCGTACGCCTCATAGGTCATCAGGTTGTGCTCGGCGCCCGGTGACAAGGCGAATATGAGTTGTTCTTCCGCGGAAGAATCCTCATGTAAAGGGTACGACAGAAGCTTCTGCTTGAACCAACGCGTGAAACATGAGTTGTGCTCTTTGAGTATATCTCCGTCCGTCCTCTGTTGGCCTCGGTCATTGTACGTCTTCTTAATAAAGGTTTTGTGCTCTACCACCCAAGGATCGACCACGTCTATGTGTTGTAGCGCGACTAGGTTTGCTCTTTCAAAGTCGGCGAGTCGACCCTCGAAGTCGACATGCATTTCGCGGCGACCCTCATGGTGACCCCATCCAGCGAGCCTGCCGAGGTGCCTGTTGACGGGCAGACCAACGGGGTTCTCGATGCCTAGATAATTCGTGCAGTAGGAGATGCACTCTTCGGTCAGAAAGCCCCTGGCTATGCTTCCCTCTAGACGTGACATGTTGCGAACGTATCCTTTGATGACACCATTCATCCTTTCGAACGGCATCATGCTGTGCAGGAACGT
>NW_025279691.1:0-1229 GCF_018294505.1 Triticum aestivum
CTTTTTACCTCACCACGATCCAAGTAGTAGCACTACTAGCCACGTGTTCTTTTTTTTGAAAGTCCACTCTCTAACCGAACAAAAATATCAGCACTATATTCCCTTCCAAACACCTACTCTTTTTTTTCTATCCAATATCCAACGTGGGCTCCAGCCAATACACATGTTGGTGCAAACCTCCTCGTACTAATCTTTTTTTTATTAGTCACAAGGGATGCACAACGAATAGCTACAATGATCACTTTCCTCACGTGAATCAATGGATGGGACCCACAGCCAGAATAACCGGGGAAATAAGATACCAGATATATCTCCACCGAAATTATGCGTTGCCTGAAATGTATCCACAATAGAAGGAAACCAGCGTGGAATTCCAAAGAGCGACACTTCCTCCTTTTTTCTCTGAAATATTCTTATATCTCTCCCGGATGCACACTTGCCAAAACAATTCTCCTTCTTTCCTTATTTATTAAATCTCTCTCTTTCTCTCTTCCCAACGGAAAATCCTACCACGTATGTTTTTTTTTTCAAGGACAGGTTCAGACTTGGAAACCTCCAACAAAATCTTGTTTTTTCTTTGTTGATCAAACGAATCTGGACTTTATCACTTCAAAGAACCACAACCAACCTTGCTTTTTCTTTCAAGAGTCGGAACAAACATGCCTATAATTTCTCCTACAAGTTATCTGACCATGTATGCGGCCGGCAATTTTCTTTTTCTCCTCCAAACGAGCAAGGAAAATCTGATTTTCCTCCTTTCCTTTTAAATCTCTTTCCTTTTACCTCCTTTCTTTCCAATATCTCACGTTATTTCCTTCCGAACTCTACCAATTAAGTCTTGGCGGATGAGAGCTTGCCAAAACCGAATCTGGTAGTATTAGTACTCCTCACAGTTTCCAAAAAAGAAAATCAATCCCAACAAGGCAACAATCCTTTAGATCGTCCGGTCTCTTTTTATTCTGATTCTTTCCAAAGTCAAACAACACACGTGGGAAGGATCACGTCCCAGATCCCAACAGATCTGCCCTTTCCTTTCTTTGCCTTCAACGATTAGGAATCTTTCCAAGAACTACACTGCTATATTTATTTCTCAAATCTGCACAAGATTACCACATGATGCCTTTACTTGGAAACGAAATCTACTTTTTACTCCAACGTTGGCAGAGGATGGGGTGTCGACCTGTTGGCTAAGCAGCTGAGGTTGCTGCCAGCCCACCCGAGTTCAAGTC
>NW_025279692.1:0-1229 GCF_018294505.1 Triticum aestivum
ACCCAAGGAGTACTAAGGTGTGATCATGTTTTGCTTGTGAGAGAATCTTAGTCAACGGGTCTGCCACATTCAGATCCACATGTATTTTGCAAATTTCTATGTCAACAATGCTCTGCATGGAGCTACTCTAGCTAATTGCTCCCACTTTCAGTATGTATCTAGACCGAGACTTAGAGTCATCTAGATTAGTGTCAAACTTGCATCGGCGTAACCCTTTACGACGAACCTTTTTCCACTTCCATAATCGAGAAACATATCCTTATTTCACTAAGGATAATTTTGACCGCTGTCCAGTGATCTACTCCTAGATCACTATTGTACTCCCTTGCCAAACTCAGTGGTAGGGCATACAATAGATCTGGTATACAGCATGGCATACTTTATAGAACCTATGACTGAGGCATAGGGAATGACTTTCATTCTCTTTCTATTTTCTGCAGTGGTCGGGCATTGAGTCTTACTCAATTTCACACCTTGTAACACAGGCAAAAACCCTTTCTTTGCTTGATCCATTTTGAACTTCTTCAAAATTTTGTCAAGGTATGTGCTTTGTGAAAGTCCAATTAAGCGTCTTGATCTATCTCTATAGATTTTAATGCCTAATATGTAAGCAGCTTCACCGAGGTCTTTCATTGAAAAACTTTTATTCAAGTATCCCTTTATGCTATCCAGAAATTCTATATCATTTCCAATCAGAAATATGTCATCCACATATAATATCAGAAATGCTACAGAGCTCCCACTCACTTTCTTGTAAATACAGGCTTCTCCGAAAGTCTGTATAAAACCAAATGCTTTGATCACACTATCAAAACGTTTATTCCAACTCCGAGAGGCTTGCACCAGTCCATAAATGGATCGCTGGAGCTTGCACACTTTGTTAGCTCCCTTTGGATCGACAAAACCTTCTGGTTGCATCATATACAACTTTTCTTCCAGAAATCCATTCAGGAATGCAGTTTTGACATCCATCTGCCAAATTTCATAATCATAAAATGCGGCAATCGCTAACATGATTCGGACGGACTTAAGCATCGCTACGGGTGAGAAGGTCTCATCGTAGTCAATCCCTTGAACTTGTCGAAAACCTTTTGCGACAAGTCGAGCTTTGTAGACAGTAACATTACCATCAGCGTCAGTCTTCTTCTTAAAGATCCATTTATTCTCAATTGCTTGCCGATCATCGGGCAAGTCAACCAAAGTCCATACTTTGTTCTCATACATGGATC
>NW_025279693.1:0-1229 GCF_018294505.1 Triticum aestivum
ATTCAAAAAACTCTATTTTTTTGGTGAACTTTGACAAATGTTGTGTATGTTGGAAAAAGTTCAGCACGAAACGACATTCGTGAAAGGGGTGGGAAAAAAAAATCGATGTTCCAAAAATGCTAGTTTTGGAAACATTTTGGAGTGCTGTTTTTTTTGCCACACCTTGCACGAATGTTGTTAAGTACTGAAATTTTGCATGCATACAAGACATTTTGTCAATGTTTATAAAAAAAATATTAGAATTTTTTGAATTTGTTTACTACTCCCTCCGTCCCAAAATAAGTGTCTCAAGAAGACACTTATTTTGGGACGGAGGGAGTTTTTTTTTATTTTACTATTCACGCGGGAGCATTTGAGCTCGGGAGTAGAATAGGACTTTCGATACAAGTGGTTCTGCTCCTCTGAATCATGGACTGTCCAAGCACTATAGCTATGCCTTAGGGCATTTCCGGACTATGAAAGTCATCCAAGCGATTTCGTATCGGTCTGCAATGCGGTTCGAACGTGTTTTCTCCCGTAAACAGGAGACAAATGTAGGAGATTTGCGGGAGTCCAGACACACGAAACGTCTCTCTCTGTCCCCTGCCCACCCAAAAGGAAGGATGGGCCCGCACTTGTGGAGCACCCCACATTGTTTCCACACCAAAATCCCCCACTCTCTTCTTCCTTCCCGGCGGCTCTTTGTCCAGCTCCAACCCTTTTCTTCCACCCTCTCCTTTCTTCCACCACCAACGCATGGAACTGTCGGAGAACCTATCGAAGATGGAGCCGGCGGAGGATCCGAGCATCACGCTCGCTGTAGATTAGCTCGGCGACGCGGCAAACTCGCCACGTCAAAGCGAAGGCTGCAAATGAGGAGAAGATCAACAAGCGGTTGCCGCCGATGGGCCTGGAGGTGGCATTGGGTGTGGAGGTCATGGTGGACGGCGCGGTCGTGGCAGATGCCGCCAGACGGGCGCGCCCACAGTACAGACGGCGTTGTGGCTGGAGCCTTACAAGCCTCCGTATTACTACGCCGCCAAGCAACCCGGAACACCCCGCCAGTACGATGCCTTACATGGTCTATGTTAACACAACGCCCCTCTTCTCCGAGTATTCTTTGTCGCAGCTTGTCCAGACGAGGACGATGGGCGGGGAGCAAATTGGTGCCCGCATGCTGTTCGCTGCAATGCCTAGAGCGGGGGATGGCATACGATGACCCGGACAAGGAGATGCTCGACATCATCCAC
>NW_025279694.1:0-1229 GCF_018294505.1 Triticum aestivum
GGATGCTTTCCAGAAATTCTACATCATTTTTGATCAACAATATGTTAACAACATATACTCATCAAAAATTCTATAGTGCTCCCACTCACTTCTTTGGAAATACAAGTTTCTCATGAACTTTGTATAAACCCAAAATCTTTGATCATCTCATCAAAGCGTTCATTCCAACTCCGAGATGCTTACTCCAATCCTTAGAAGGATTGCTGGAGCTTTGCATACTTGTTAGCATCTTTCAGGATTGACAAAACCTTCTGGTTGTATCACATACAACCTTTCCTCAAGAAAATCGTCGAGGAAACAATGTTTTGACATCCTATCTGCAAGATTTCATAAATAATGCAGTAACTGCTAATATAATTCTAATAGACTCTTAGCATCGCTACGAGTGAGAAAGTCTCATCGCAGTCAACTCCTTGAACTTGCCGGAAAACATCTTAACGACAAGTCGAGCTTTCTTAATGGTGACACTTACCATCATTGTTTGTCTTCCCTTTAAAATCCATCTGTACCCAACAGCCTTACGACCATAAAGTAGTTATTTCAAAGTCTATACTTTGTTTTCATACGTGGATCCTCTCGGATTTTATGGCCTCGAGCCATTCGTCGGAATCCGGGCCCACCATCGCTTCTCCATAGCTCGTAGGTTCATTGTTGTCTAGCAACATGACTTCCAAGACAGGATTACGTACCACTCTGAAGTAGTACGCATCCTTGTCGTTCTACGAGGTTTGGTAGTGACTTGATCTGAAGTTTCATGATCACTATCATAAGCTTCCACTTCAATTGGTGTAGGTGCCACAGGAACAACTTCCTGTGCCCTGCTACACATTAGTTGAAGTGACGGTTCAATGACCTCATCAAGTCTCCACCATCCTCCCACTCAATTCTTTCGAGAGAAACTTTTCCTCGAGAAAGGACCCGTTTCTAGAAACAATCACTTTTGCTTCCAGATCTGAAATAGGAGGTATACCCAACTGTTTTGGGTATTCTATGAAGATGCATTTATCCGCTTTGGGTTCGAGCTTATCAGCCTAAAACTTTTTCACATAAGCGTCGCAGCCCCAAACTTTTAAGAAACGACAGCTTAGGTTTCTCTAAACCATAGTTCATACGGTGTCGTCTCAACGGAATTGCGTGGTGCCCTATTTAAAGTGAATGCGGTTGTCTCTAATGCCTAACCCATAAACGATAGTTGTAATTCGATAAGAGACATCATGGTATGCACCATA
>NW_025279695.1:0-1229 GCF_018294505.1 Triticum aestivum
ACTGATTGTGCTGCCTAGTCCCTATTTCTGGTGCACTCTTCGACCAATGAGATAGGAATTATTTCAAGTCCTCACTCATTTGATCATGTCGTCTTGCCCTCAAAAGCAAGATTATTCTCGAGCTTAGTAACATACCGGTGGTTCGTGATTTTCCGTATACCTTCTCGGAAGTATTACCAGGTTGTCACCTGACCGCTATGTTGAGTTCATGATCAAGTTGGTTTATCCTGTAAACCACCCTTTCTCCAAGAATCTGTGTTGGGTACCCCTGAGCTAGTCGGCTAAGCTGAACAACAACTTGGAGAGTTGGAAGATAAAAGCTTGCCTGACTTAGTTCGTTCCAAAGGGATATTCTTGTGTAGTGTGTGTTGAAGAAAGATGATATGTTCATCGATTGGTCCCTGTGATCAGTTGCTGGACCTATTGTCTTATCAATCCTTTGATTTGAGTGTGGGCTATCGTCAAATCAAATCAGAACCAACGATGTTCGTAATGTTGTCTTACTCGTGGCTGCCCCTCGAGCTTACACCATTATATCTTTGGTCTGACCAATACTATCACCTGTTCACATAATTAGGGAATTCCATCTTCATGGAAATCTCGATGATTTGTTGTTGAGCCCATCAACATCATTTTATCTCCTCCAAGATCTTGTTGGACAATAAGTTAGTGTTGGAAACTTTTGAAAGCATTTTCTTCATGCTAGCTCATGAAGTATTTGTTTGATGAAAGGAGTGACTTCCTCTTATACACGTGCATTTGGTGAAAGTTGCCGCCATGAATTGAGAAAGTTAGTTTTGCTTCCTCTGGAATCATCGCAAGTCAGTCATGCACACGTGCGAAGTATTCTGTGGTCTGGAGACTTGCAACCTTCATTCCATATGTGTCCCGAGCACACCAAGCCACTGATTGATTTGTTCAAGGAGAAGGAGTTCCTTCATAAGAGCTAATCCGGACTTATGAAAGAACTTCGATATCCTCAATGATGGTTCCCTACCAGAACTCGGTAGTGTTTTATTGTAAGACTACCATGTGATCATGTTTGCCTGGAACAGCGTGTTCACACGTGCGTAGCAGAACCAGCTCATGCTTTGGAGCTTGCTATCGTAGTTCATTTCCCGAGAATCTCGCAACGTCATCTCGTCGATTTGTGTTGCAAACTTTCATTTTTCTTCCTAGACTCGATGAGTCTGGAATATTCTGACACCAACCAGTTCTGAATCTCAGGC
>NW_025279696.1:0-1229 GCF_018294505.1 Triticum aestivum
AAAAGAATAAAAAAAATGAACCAGTACGTTCACCAAGCAAGCAAGCGCTCTGGAGCGAGGAAGCGACCTAAGCGAATCGGTCGGCCGATATGCGCGCGCTTCAATGGAGAGGAATGCCATACTCGCTTGAAGCGAGATATATCGGCTGGCAACAACCACCCCTCTCCTCGCAGGACTAAAAGAAATGGCGCCTGCATTTGCTAGAGGCCGAATTGCAGCCTCATCCTCCATCGTCGGCATCTTCGCCGCCGGGCTCCGCTTGGAAACTGTGAGCACCACCTCCCATGATCCTTTGCTTTTCTCAGTTGTTCTTTCATTGTAGTATAAAAAATACTCTTATATTAATGAGATGGAGGGAGTATTTCAAAAGATGGATCAGTCTCTTCACTTCAATTCTAGGTGCTTCGATTTGGACTTCAGTGGAGCTGGCGAGATGGTCTTCCAAAACTTCCTTCCCATGGACAAATCGGTCACCTGCTTCAAGCTCTTCTTCTCAGCATACCACCAAGTCCATGCCGAGGGAGTTGGCATGCTTGCCTTCTCGTGTTTGTTTGGGTTGTCGATTCACTTGTTTACCATTGTCATTCATCTCTGCAAGGACCACACGTCCTTGGCTAGAGCTTGGGTAAGCCCTTATTGTCATATCGTAACTAGAATTTGTCTTGTACCCATGTGGTTTTTATTTTTGGAAAAGGAGGATTACCCTCGGCCCTCTGCATCAGAATGATGCATGTAGCCATAATATTGCAGCACGCTCATCATCATGTAGCCTAGACCCTAAATCCTAAATCCTAAAACACTAAACCTGCCATGGACAGCGGTGATGTGGAGCAGCAGAGGGTGGAGAAATGTGCCGAGGTTCCCAGGATGGATCTGCATCCCCCTTGCACAATCAATCAAAGAAATGAAGGATGAATTATAACCATGCTTGCTCTATTTTGGTCGCAGGTGGTGGGAGAAGGGGACAGCAAGACTGCTCCACTTGCATTTTCAGTAGTTGCCTTGGCACCTCTAGTTTTCACCGAGAAAGTAGAGACGACTGCCATAGAGGACGGTGCAGGCGGCGAGGAGGGGGAGGAAGTGCTGCCAGACCAAGTCGGCGTTGAGCTGGTGGTGTCGTCGCGATGATTATATGGTGTGTGTGGGCATCAAGGAGGAATTTGACCAATATGTTCGCAATGCCGGTCTCGGCCCCTACATTTCAGATAATTGCAATCAACACCACACTC
>NW_025279697.1:0-1229 GCF_018294505.1 Triticum aestivum
ATTTCGAAATACATAAGTATAGGCTATTTTTAGAGTCCGTATGTGTGGGGAAACAAGAGATAGGGTTGATTTCGGACCCCTCCACCAAGGGCCACGAAATTCCCCCCTCTTCCTCCATATATACAGCCCTTAGGGCATCGTTTAGACTTTGGGTTTTGTTTAGATTAAAAGTTCGCCATAGCTGCAACTTCGCGTACTTCGTTTGTGTTCAACGACCAGACAAAGGCGTCACAGAACCCCACCTTGATCAATAAAGCTTTCATCTTATATTCGCAATATCCAGATTGCAATCTCAGTTTCTTGCTTGTTCTTCGTTTGCTCGCAGGAAACAGACCCTCGTGGTCAGGTTGATCGTGCTCCGGCGTGGTCAATAACCTCTCGGAGTTGGTTTAGCGATTGCTATGGCGCGATGTCCTCGCACGTTCATAGTCGGATCGTCAAAGTCGACTTCCACCAAAGCGAAATCCACCATCTCATCGAAAGACGGGACACCTTTGCCTCTATCAAGTGGTATCAGATTTCCAGGTTGCTCGGTGAGATTTTACAGTTTTTCGTAGTTTAGATCGAGTCTATTCTTCATACCTACAGTCCACGAAAAAGCCACAAAAAAAAATTAGGGTTAGTTCATCATATCCGAACCAATCTGAGCCTTTGCATAATCTTTTTAGGGTTTTGCTTTGTTGAATTTGCGGTTGCATCGTCGTGTCTAGTTGCTGGTCTTAGAGTCTAGTCTTTTAGAGTTTCGAGTTCTGGTCATAAGTTGTCACGCCGCCGCCGCACCATCATCATCGCCCCTGCCATCTACCACCACCGCACCGAATCCGTATCCATATACCACCACCAATCCGTGTCCATATACCACCACCGATCCATATCCATATACTACCACCGCTACCACCACCGCTGCCATATACCACCACCATATATCCACCACCAATCCGAGTTCTTTGCTTATTAGGTTTGTTTTCGGGATCCATCTAGATTCCGATTTGTGTTTCCTTCCGGAGTAGGTTTCGGAAAAAAAAAAAGTGTCGGGTAGCCACGCTCCGTTTAGGCCCAAAATTTTTCGAAAACGCATTTTTCGAAAAAATTTCTGGCTATCCTATTTTTAGGTGTTTCTGAGTGTTTTGAGACAGGTGCCATTATAGGAAGTTTTTTTTGACCCGTTTCCAGTTTTTGGGTCCGGGCAGCCGAAAAAAAAAAAATTGGTCGAAAAAATTTCGTGCCCA
>NW_025279698.1:0-1229 GCF_018294505.1 Triticum aestivum
TTGATCACAGACTTCGACTTAGGAATAACCTACACCCCAGGGAAAGCCAACGTCATGGCTGATGCGCTAAGTCGTAAATCTTATTGTAACAACCTGATGTTACAACAAAGTCAACCGCTTCTCCATGAGGAATTTCGGAAGCTTAACCTTCACATTGTACCTCAAGGTTTTCTTTCCACCTTGGTGGCAAAACCTACCCTTACGGATCAAATTATCAAAGCACAGAAGGTAGATCCGGGAATCTCCCGCATCAAGAGGAACATTCAGAAAGGAATTGCGAATTGTTTCTCCATTAATGATCAAGGAGTCGTATACTTCGGGAATCGACTAGTGGTTCCCAAAGTGCGCAACCTAAGGCGATTAATCCTTAAGGAAGCTCATGAATCTCCTCTCACCATTCATCCCGGTAGCACTAAGATGTATCAGGACCTACGCCAGAGGTTCTGGTGGACTAGGATGAAGAGAGAAATTGCTCAGTTTATTGCTAATTGCGATGTCTGTCGTCGTGTAAAAGCAGAGCACCAACGGCCTGCTGGCACCCTTCAACCCTTAGCTATTCCTGAATGGAAATGGGATAAAATTGGTATGGATTTCATTACCGGTTTTCCCAGGACCAAGAGAGGGAATAATGCTATTTTCGTCGTGGTCGATCGTCTTTCCAAAGTAGCCCATTTCTTACCTGTTCGTGAGAGTATAACCGCTAGTCAGCTGGCGGATTTGTACATCTCCCGAATAGTGTCTCTCCATGGTGTTCCTTTGGAAATTAACTCGGATCGAGGAAGTCTTTTCACCTCTCGATTTTGGGAAAGTTTCCAAAATGCTATGGGAACTCGTCTCTCCTTTAGCACCGCTTTCCACCCTCAGTCGAGTGGTCAAGTGGAACGCGTCAACCAGATTCTAGAAGACATGCTTCGAGCCTCTGTTATCTCTTTCGGAATGGACTGGGAGAAGTGCCTTCCATTTGCCGAATTCGCTTATAACAACAGCTATCAATCTAGCTTGGGTAAAGCCCCTTTTGAAGTTCTCTATGGACGACGGTGTCGAACACCCCTTAACTGGTCAGAGACCGGGGAAAGACAATTCTTTGGCCCGGACATGATTCAGGAAGCAGAAGAACAAGTTCGCATCGTTCGTGAAAAGTTGAAAACAGCCCAATCTCGTCAAAAGAGTCAATATGACCGAAGACATAAGGCTATGACTTTCGAGGTTGACGAGAAGGCTTATCTTCG
>NW_025279699.1:0-1229 GCF_018294505.1 Triticum aestivum
TCACCAAACTACTCCTGGTCCATAGTTGGATTATTTCCAACATGAAACATTTTAGTTTGGAGATATTTGAGCATTTAAATATTTTATATAATTTTAAATGCCCAAATTCAAATAGTTATGATTTAATTCAAAACCCTAGGATGGCCTAGGAAAATGTGCACCACTTTTGGCAGAGGTTCTGAACCAAGGCAAAAATGATGGACATTTTAGAAGGGCATTTCAGGTTCATTGAAAAATTATTTTAGTAAACCCTAGTTGGTTTCAGAGGGGACTGGGGGTTCTGTCATCCCCATTTCAAGTTTCTGATGAATGAGTAAACATGATGCAACACTCTAATGCATAACTAGCTAGGGTGTGACAACTCACCCCCACTCAAAAGAATCTCGTCCCGAGATTTGGGTTCCTCCGGGAAGAAGGCGGGATATTCAAGTCGAAGACGATCCTCCCTTTCCCAGGTTGCTTCATCTTCAGAATGGTGCGACCGTTGAACCTTGAGAAACTTGATATTATGACGTCGCGTGGTACGTTCAGCTTGATCGAGGATACGAATGGGGTACTCTCGATAGGTAAGATTATCTTGAAGATCAAGCGTTTCGTGGTCCACTTCACGGATAGGATCCGAGAAGCAACGCCTGAGTTGAGAAATGTGGAAGACATCGTGAACTCTGGAGAGGTGCGGAGGTAGTTCCAATTGGTAGGCAACTTCTCCTCGTTTGGCAAGAATGCGAAAAGGTCCAATGTAACGAGGAGCCAATTTGCCTTTTATACCGAAACGATGGGTTCCCTTCAGAGGGGTGACCCGAAGATAAGCCTTCTCGTCAACCTCGAAAGTCATAGCCTTATGTTTTCGGTCATATTGACTCTTTTGACGAGATTGGGCTGTTTTCAACTTTTCACGAACGATACGAACTTGTTCTTCTGCTTCCTGAATCATATCCGGGCCAAAGAATTGTCTTTCCCCGGTCTCTGACCAGTTAAGGGGTGTTCGACATCGCCGTCCATAGAGGACTTCAAAAGGGGCTTTACCCAAGCTGGATTGATAGCTGTTGTTGTAAGCGAATTCGGCAAATGGAAGGCACTTCTCCCAGTCCATTCCGAACGAGATAACAGAGGCTCGAAGCATGTCTTCTAGAATCTGATTGACGCGTTCCACTTGACCACTTGACTGAGGGTGGAAAGCGGTGCTAAAGGAGAGACGGGTTCCCATAGCATTTTGGAAACTTTCCCAA
>NW_025279700.1:0-1229 GCF_018294505.1 Triticum aestivum
CATGATTGTCGAACTCCAAGGTGCGCTTACGTGTCGGTCATCAACAATAACAGTTTGGGCCGATTCTAGCCCGCTTCTTGGACTATTACTCTATTTTGGGGTCTCGGAGTTGTTTCCACTATTGACGAACCCCGGGGTCCGTTTACGAGTCGGTCATCAACACTCACATATTCCGCCGATTCTAGTCCGTCTCGTGCACTATTACTCAGCGTTTTGGGGACCCAGGGCGATTTCCACGATTGATGAACCCCGGGGTGCGTTTATGTGTCCGTCATCAACACTCACAGTTTTGGCCAATTCTTACCTGTTTCGCGGACTATTACTCACCGTTTTGGGGTCCCGTAGCGATTTCCATAGATGTTGAACCCCAAGATGTGCTTACGTGTTGGTCAACAACACTCGCAGTTTTGTCCGATTCTGGCCCGTTTCATGGACTCTTACTCACCATTTTCGGGTCCCAAAGCGATTTCCATGGTTGTCAAACTCCAAGGTGCACTTACGTGTCGGTCGTCAACAATCACAGTTTGGGCCGATTATGGCCCGTTTCTTGGACTATTACTCTATTTTTGGGTCTCGGAGTCATTTCCACGATCGACGAACCCCGGGGTGCGTTTACGTGTCGGTCATCAACACTCACATATTCGGCCGATTCTAATACATTCTGTGCACTATTACTCAGCGTTTTGGGGACCCAGAGCGATTTCCACGATTGATGAACCCCGGGGTGCGTTTATGTGTCCGTCGTCAACACTCACAGTTTTGGCCAAATCTGACCTGTTTCGTGGACTATTACTCACCGTTTTGGGGGCCCCAAAGCTATTTTCATAGTTGTTGAACCCCAAGGTGTGCTTACGAGTTGGTCATCAACACTCCCAGTTTTGGCCGATTCTGGCCCGTTTCATGGACTATTACTCATCGTTTTGGGGTCCCAAAGCGATTTCCATGATTGTCGAACTCCAAGGTGCGCTTACGTGTCGGTCATCAGCAATCACAGTTTGGGCCGATTCTGGCCCGTTTCTTGGACTATTACTCTATTTTGGGGTCTAGGAGTTGTTTCCACTATTGACGAACCCCGGGGTCCGTTTACGCGTCGATCATCAACACTCACATATTCCGCCGATTCTAGTCCGTTTCGTGCACTATTACTCAGCGTTTTGGGGACCCAGAGCGATTTCCACGATTGATGAACTCTAGGGTGCGTTTATGTGTCCGTCGTCAACACTCATAGT
>NW_025279701.1:0-1229 GCF_018294505.1 Triticum aestivum
GGCGCATTTTGAGCATAGAAAAACTATGGAGTTCAAATAAGTTCAAAAAAAATGAAATCCCTTTGTAACAGACGAGTTTCCGTATGAAACCCTGATACTTCGAAAGAGATTGTCCGTTTTGCACACGAAGTGCATCCAGTTTTTTCCGTAACCCACTCTACTTTCTTGCACATGCTATGTGGGTCAAATGATGATACTATGCCAACTTTCAACCTTTTCCGAGTTCATTTGAAATGCTTTTCAATTTCAGGGTCTTATAGCTCAAAATAATCAGTAAATGCATGAAAAATAACAAATGAAGTCAGAAAGGGTTGAAAATTGATGATGTGGCTTTCAATGGCGCATTTTGAGCATAGAAAAACTATGGAGGTCAAATAAGTTCAAAAAAAATGAAATCCCTTTGTAACAGACGAGTTTCCGTATGAAACCCTGATACTTCGAAAGAGATTGTCCGTTTTGTACACGAAGTGCATCCAGTTTTTGCCGTAACCCTCTCTACTTTCTTGCACATGATATGTGGGTCAAATGATGATACCATGCCAACTTTCAACCTTTTCAGAGTTCACTTGAAATGCTTTTCATTTCCAGGGTCTTATAGCTCAAAATAATTAGTAAATGCATGAAAAATAACAAATAAAGTCAGAAAGTGTTGAGAATTGATGATGTGGCTTTGAATGCTGCATTTTGAGCACAGAAAACTATGGAGTTCAAATAAGTTCAAAAAAATTGAAATCCCTTTGTAACAGAAGAGTTTCCCTATGAAACCCTGATACTTCGAAAGAGATTGTTTGTTTTGTACACGAAGTGCATCCAGTTTTTGCCGTAACCCTCTCTACATTCTTGCACATGCTATGTGGGTCAAATGATGATACCATGCCAACTTTCAACCTTTTCAGAGTTCATTTGAAATGCTTTTCAATTTCATGGACTTATAGCTCAAAATAACCGGTAAATGCATGAAAAATAACAAATGAAGTCAGAAAGGGTTGAAAATTGATGATGTGGCTTTGCGTGGTGCATTTTGAGCACATAAAAACTATCGAGATCAAATAAGTTCAAAAAAATGAAATCCCTTTGTAACAGACGAGTTTCCGTATGAAACCCTGATACTTCGAAAGAGATTGTTTGTTTTGTACACGAAGTGCATCCAGTTTTTGCCGTAAGCCTCTCTACTTTCTTGCACATGCTATGTGGGTCAAATTATGATACCATCCCAACTTTCAACCTTT
>NW_025279702.1:0-1229 GCF_018294505.1 Triticum aestivum
ATTTCCACGATTGACGATCCCAGGAGTGCATTTACGTGTCCGTCGTCAACACTCATAGTTTTGGCCAATTCTGACTCGTTTCGTGGACTATTACTCACCGTTTTGGGGTCCCGAAGCGATTTCCACAGTTGTTGAACCCCAAGGTGCGATTACTTTACGGTCGTCAACACTCGCAGTTTTGGCCGATTCTGACGCGTTTCGTGGACTATTACTCACTATTTTGGGGTCCTGGAGTGATTTCCACGATTAACTAACCCCTGAGTGCATTTACGTGTCGGTCATCAATAATCCTTGGTTTGTCCGATTCTGGGCTCTTTCGTGGACTATTACTCACCGTTTTGGGGTCCCAAATTGATTTCCATGGTTGTCGATCCCCATGGTGTGCTATGTGTTGGTCGTCAAGACTTGTAGTTTTGGCCGTTTTAGAGTGCATTTACGTGTCCGTCGTCAACACTCGCAGTTTAGGCCAATTCTGACCCGTTTCGTGGACTATTACTCACCGTTTTGGGGTCCCGAAGCGATTTCCACAGTCGTTCAACCCCAAGGTGCGATTACGTGTCGGTCGTCAACACTCGCAGTTTTGCCCGATTCTGGCGTGTTTCGTGGACTATTACTCACTCTTTAGGGGTCCCGGAGTGATTTTCACAATTAACGAACCCATGGGTGCGTTTACGTGTCGGTCATCACTAATCCTAGGTTTGTCCGATTCTGGGCTCTTTCATGGACTATTACTCAACGTTTTGGGGTCCCAAAACGCTTTCCATGGTTGTCGAATCCCAAGGTGTGATATGTGTTGGTCATCAACACTCGTAGTTTGGGTCGGTTCTGGCCCGTTTCTTGGACTATACTTAGTTTTGGGGTCCCGAAGTGATTTCCACGATTGTCGAACCTCGGGGTGCGTTTACATGTGGTCATCAACACTCTCAATTACGGCCAATTCTGGCCCGTTTCGTACACTATTACTCACTGTTTTGGGTCCCAGAGCGATTTCCACGATTGACGATCCCAGGAGTGCATTTACGTGTCCGTCGTCAACACTCATAGTTTTGGCCAATTCTGACTCGTTTCGTGGACTATTACTCACCGTTTTGGGGTCCCGAAGCGATTTCCACAGTTGTTGAACCCCAAGGTGCGATTACTTTACGGTCGTCAACACTCGCAGTTTTGGCCGATTCTGACGCGTTTCGTGGACTATTACTCACTATTTTGGGGTCCTGGAGTGATTTCCA
>NW_025279703.1:0-1229 GCF_018294505.1 Triticum aestivum
GAAAATCACTACAAAATGAATTCTGAAAATGTTGAAACTTGGCATGGTATCATCATTTCACCCGCATAGCATGTGCGAAAGAGTAGAGAGGGTCACGGCAAAAACTGGACGCAATTCGTGTACAAACTGGACAAACTCTTTCGGAGTATCAGTGTTTCGGACGAGAACTCATCTATTACACGGGCACTTCAATGTTTTTTAAACTTATTTGAACTCTAGACTTCTTTTGTGTTCAGTATGCAGCATTCAAAGCGACGTCATCAATTTCCAACATGTTCTAACATCATTTGTTTTTTCCGGTCATTTACCTAATTGTTTAGAGAGCTAAATGACCCTGAAATTGAAAATCACTACAAAATGAATTCTGAAAATGTTGAAACTTGGCATGGTATCATCATTTCACCCGCATAGCATGTGCTAAAGAGTAGAGAGGGTCACGGCAAAAACTGGACGCACGTCACGTACAAATTGGACAAACTCTTTCGGAGTATCAGGGTTTCGGACGAGAACTCATCTCTTACACGGGCACTTCAATCTTTTTTAAACTTATTTGAACTCCGGACTTCTTTTGTGTTCAGTATGCAGCATTCAAAGCGACGTCATCAATTTCCAACATGTTCTAACATCATTTGTTTTTTTTGGTCATTTACCTAATTGTTTAGAGAGCTAAATGACCGTGAAATTGAAAATCACTACAAAATGAATTATGAAAATTTTGAAACTTGGCATGGTATCATCATTTCACCCACATAGCATGTGCGAAAGAGTAGAGAGGGTCACGGCAAAAACTTGACGCAATTCGTGTACAAACTGGACAAACTCTTTCGGAGTATCAGGGTTTCGGACGAGAACTCATCTGTTACACGGGCACTTCAATGTTTTTTAAACTTATTTGAACTCCGGACTTATTTTGTGTTCAGTATGCTGTATTCAAAGCAACGTCATCAATTTCCAAAATGTTCTAACATCATTTGTTTTTTTCGGTCATTTACCTAATTATTTAGAGAGCTAAATGACCGTGAAATTGAAAATCACTACAAAATGAATTCTGAAAATGTTGAAACTTGGCATGTTATCATCATTTCACCCGCATAGCATGTGCGAAAGAGTAGAGAGGGTCACGGCAAAAACTGGACGCACTTCGTGTACAAACTGGACAAACTCTTTCGGAGTATCAGGGTTTCGGACGAGAACTCATCTGTTACACGGGCACTTCAATGTTTTTTAAA
>NW_025279704.1:0-1229 GCF_018294505.1 Triticum aestivum
AACCCCTTTATCCTTTGCATGACCTGTCATTGCCACAGTAAATAGATGAAACCCACTAGCATGAGTAGGAATTGTTTGAGCCCTGATGTGCCTACTCATTCATGCTTGTTGTCATGCCTGCTATTGCTTAGAGTTGAGTCAGGTCTGATTCATCGGGGATGAATCAGAGGTGTGTGAACATGTCCTACTGTGTGTGAGCTAAGTGTGTGAATACGATTTGGTAAAGGTAGCGGTGAGAGGCCATGTAGGAGTACATGGTGGGTTGTCTCATTGAAGCCGTCCTTAGGAACTGAGTTCTGTGTTTGTGATCCATGATTCAGCTACTACCATACATTGGGCCCTGAAATATGACCCCGCTCGACTTCTTATTCACCCTTGTCCTCTGTCCAGGAGTTGCAAGTAGTTTCTGGTGTTTGTAGTATGCTGGAGGCCGTGGACAGCGCTGACCGTAGGGGTGGGCTGTGATGCGGTAGGCACGTGACCGGGTAAACCGGGCGCCCGTTTGGTGTCACGGAACCCTGTTCACATCGTTTGGGGCTGTGAGCGAAACTCCGGCCGGATCTCCTCATGGATGGAACCCGAATAGGCGATAAACCTGGACTAGAGACTTGAGTGTTTAGGTAGGTCGTGGTCTACACCCACGTCGGTTTTCGCTTGAAGTCTGCCGAGCACATGTCGTGTGCAGACGCTAAGTGGTGGAAACATGTATGAAGAAGTACACCCCTGTAGGGTTATCATCATCTATTCGAATAGCCGTGTCCGCGGAAAAGGACTTCTGGGTTGCTTATATCAGTTCATAGACAAGTGAAAGTGGATACTCTAAAATACGCAAGATAAGCGTGAGTGCTATGGATGGCGTTCTCGTAGGGAGACGGGAGCGATTCCATAGTGGTGTATTGATATGGGGAATATGTGGACTCGTGTGCGCCACCTCAAAAGAGTTACTTGCAGTCGTAGTTCAGGATAGCCACCGAGTCAAAGCTGGCTTGCTGCAGTTAAACCCCACCATCCCCTTTGTTGATAATGAAGCATATGTAGTTAGTTCTGATGTAAGTCTTGCTGGGTACATTTGTACTCACGTTTGCCTATTTATGTTTTTGCAGAGAGACTTCGGTCTCGCTAGTAGTTCCGCGTGGACTTCGACGTTTAGCTTGTTACCTCAGCTACGATCTTGTGCCCTCGGCAGGATCTGGTAGATAGTCAGGCTTCTCAGCCTTTTTCATTTATAG
>NW_025279705.1:0-1229 GCF_018294505.1 Triticum aestivum
CATACTGTAGCACTCCTCTCCATCTCAAATACTAGCTACCTGTGTGCTATAATACGAGACACAACTTGTAGATGGAGATCCTGGCCAGATGCTAGTCTCAACAAGAGTAGCCTGAAAGGTTTCATGACTATGTAGTATGTACACAATGCAGCTAAAATGATTGAGCAGCTGTGTTGGCAATCCACCTGTCAGATTTAACAAGTTATTAGTTAGTACTACTTCAAAACAATAGATAATTGCGGGATCGACTCCCTTTCTTCGTTGGAAAAGAAGGAATACATAGATAGCAGGAGTTGTGTTACCTTGTGCTACTCAAGTTCAAGTATCACATTAAAATCTGGTTTTGTTCCTTTTAATTGCTTGGCTTGCTCTTGTAGCCCGGGACTGCAACCCTGCACTAATAGACACTCCAGTGAAGTGGGAAAGTCCCCCTTGTGCAGAGATTGGATTTTAGGACAATCTTGGACAAATAGTGTCTTAAGAGAAGGAAGGCTGTGTAGGCCTTGAGGAAGGCACAACAGATTAGGGCAATCCATAAAATTGATGAAACGGAGTGAGGTGAGGAGCTGAAGAGCTCTCTCTTCCTCTTCCGTGAAGCTTTCTGCCCGGTGATCATACCAGAATTCTAAAGTGTGGAGGGTAGCGGCAAGGAGGCTACAGATGGGAGCCACAAGCACTGCTGAGATGCAATCCACTGTAAGTTCTCGTAGTTGACAGTTGTCTGCAGGCGATAACAGGTTGGTCCTTGCTACCACCAATTCCGAGAACAAATCCGCTGATATAGAACGGCTAAGACAATTTCCTCTGTTGTACATCTTCAAACTGTTGAGGTTGACTGTGATGGGAGGATTAAAACCATCCACTGTTAAATTCTCAGAGTTCACCAGTACAAGATCGGTGAGACAAGTGAGGTTCGAGAGCAGAGCCATTAACTCCATGCTTGACTCTCCATCAATCTCAAGTTCCTCGAGGGAAGAAGGCAAAGGATTGATGATGGTGTGAGCTGCTTCGATGGGCCGCAGAAAGAAGTTGCCACATTCTTTTACTGTAAGTGATTGGAGGCACGCGAGGTCCTGCAGTCCATGGCACCTGATGCTGCATCTTCTGACATCTAGTCTTCTTAGGGATTTCAGATTGCTGAGCGGTGCCATTGACTGCATGCCTGACTCTCCTTCAATCTCAAGTGTCTCCAGGGAAGCAGGGAAAAGCTTGATGGTGTGAGCTGCTTC
>NW_025279706.1:0-1229 GCF_018294505.1 Triticum aestivum
GGGCGGCAGCGTGTGGACTCCGATAGCGTGCTGGTCTCGGACGGCGGCCCCTGGTTTTCACTGTCCCAGAAAACCAGATCATACCTCCGCGTTGTCTCCGTGAGGTGGCTGGGGCAGGCACACAAGGCAGCATCACCGCCTCCCCATCCTCCCGCTTCAGGCACCAGAAAACATTGTCGAGCAATGATCGCTGGTGGCTGCGCCAGGGGAATTTCTCTGGGGACTTGGGGATCGATCAATCCAGCAAGGCATGGTGTCGTGTTGATGTCGTCGGTGTTCCCGAGGCATTGACCAACGGATTGGTACGGCCATCGAAAGATCTTCGTGAGGGTCTCTCCCTTTAGATCCGGTGGTTGACTTCTGCACTGAGATGCAAACTATGGACGACGGCTTGACGCATAGGGATGGTTGTGCAGCGGCAGTGGTCACACATTCAGCTGGGGTCGCGAAATAGTGGTGGTGACAACACGTGAGTGATGTCGATGGTGGTGTTACTCGAGCACCCGACTCGAGCTCCGGGGTGAAAGCCTAGGTTAAAACCAATTTGGTTATGGTTATACCTAGCAATGATGATGTTTTTACGTCGTTACCTTGTAAGGCATTGGTAGGATATGCTCAGACTGGCACTTCAGGGTGAAAAGTCGTAGTCGCCATATTCGAAGTCCAAGAGTTGAGAGCCTCGAAGCTGACCAAGCCGACACAGAAGCACTAGAACATGGCACACTGTGGCTGCTACCTAAGAAAGCAAACAAGCCAGCCTCCCAAGGCCTGCACAAACTCTCGAAGCTTCCAAGTGATGCTGCATAAGCCGCTGCCACGACACGGACGGAGCCCGAGGACAAAATGACAACAGTACTGCCGCCGCCGCCGCCTCCACAGCAAGACCAGGCCCAACATCCACTTGTCCTTTAGCACTGAAGCCCGGTGAGCCGTCGTTGAGGTGGAGCAAGGATTGGGAGAACATTATTTTCATTTGCGTCGAGATTGTTCCCTTCCATGGAACCGCCTTAGACGCAAGCCCACATCCTATTTCCACACCGGACAGCCAGATCCGGGGTTCCCGCTCCCCCACCCTTCCGCCGCCGGAGCGCCCGGGGAGTGGAGTTTAATTAGATAACATAAGAGAGACAACAACTCCCGCATCTACATTCAAAACTGCACAGGCGAGGCGTCTTAGAAAAAAAATCTTCTTAATGATTCAAAATTGGCAAGTGCATATGAATCTGGAA